>NW_026922325.1:42500-195399 GCF_032062105.1 Saccostrea cuccullata | reverse complement strand
TGATTTGTAATAACAATTAACTTTTAAATGCAAATTTCAAAAGTTTAGTGGGGAGGAATGTAGTATATCTTTCCGGATATGATTTATGTGTACTTACTGGTTTCGTATGTTATCTGTGTTCTTCAATAAAATGTTACTTCCGGTAATAGTGTGATCCTTGAAACAAAGAAGTTTAACTAGTAATTAGAAACCTTGTGTAAATACATGTAGTAGGGTCAGATAAACGGCATCTACTAGCTTGGGCTAGTGGGTTAACCCTCTAGCTATATACGTAGAGCACTGGATCGGCAAGCCAGAGATCCCGGGTTCGATCCCAAGCAGAGGCAAAAAGAGTAAAAAGGAACTTCTTGGTTATCTATTTTGCATTAATAATCTACCATGCATCACGAATACAAGAAACTTTGAAACTTACTTTATTGTGACCTAACATGAAAACATAATAACTTTAGAATCAAGAAACGAATGGGTACAAGTTTTCACTCAGAAAAACATCAATTCACTGGTAAATTTCAGAAGAAAGATGAATAAAGCCATTCCTACAGCAGATGATGAAGATGACTTTAGCTACTTGATTCTACAATACTTACCCTCTGACCTCCTTGACGCTTTCGATACAGACAGTTTAACGCCAATAAAAACAGCTGCCAAAAGAATTGTCCAAAAATCAGATGAATCGAACACCAATGTAGATGATATTTAAATGATTCCAAATAATGAACAGGAACTGCTCTCGACAGTTGAATCCGTTCTTCAAGAATTAAAACTAGGAAAGACTGGAGATACATGTAAATATGCCAGTTGTGATGTAGACGATCTTCTTCAAATGATGACAAACGGTACATCTATTTCCCAGACCTTTTCTGTGCCAGAACTGAAGACAATTCTAAATGCCAGCAAGATGCAAGTAAAAACCTCTGGAACGCGAAAAGCATCGCTCGTCAAACTTGTGTCGGAAAAAATACGGTGAAGAAACTGAAGCATTGAGTTCAACAAAGAAATCTCCTATGTCACTGAAAAGCATAACACAGAAACATTTATCGTCTTGACCAATGCAAGCTATTACAGTTTTTTATTGCAATAACGTCTTCACACACGAACTTTCCAAATGGAATAAAAAATCAGCATTTGGACAAATAAGTTCTGTGCAGGTTCAGAATGGAAGGGACCGTCACTATGCATTAAAACAGTGGTAGGCTCAGCCCACTACCATTGCCTCGGAACAAGTGCAATTTATACTTGATCCACACCATATTCTGGTCAGCAATCAAGCTCAAGTGTTTGCTCATGGTTTGGATGGAATGCACATATCCAAAACAGCTTGGCATGTGGTAGCCAAAAACAGCAGTAAGAAAAAAAACCAGGAAAAACCTTTCAGTGGAATGGTAAAGGAGTTACGAGATCGACAAAGAAACTTATGTGCACAAACATCATTTTCCGAGCCAGTGGAGAAAGAGATGGTAAAATTGAGATTTTTAGTGTGAAGCAGAATGGTGTCGTTTGATACGCAATTATCAAAATAATCTACATAATTAAAATATTATGAGTATTATATTTTGTATAGTACAGTGTATAGTATTTATTATTAGATATGTACAGCTGAAGCATCCAGTTGTTTTTGGTGTTTCATGGAATGGTCTTGGCCCATAGATAGGTAATTAGGATATGTTACCTTTTGTCTATTTTAAAGCTCTAATTATATATCATTACATTATTTGAAATGTGATGTTAAAATATACGTGTTAAGATTAACTGTAAAGTGATTTATGTGTATGTTAAATATTTGAATTAAGGGAAATAACTCTTAACTGCTTAATCTATATATTGTACATCAGGATAAGTAAAATAGGATGTATACATTTGTTATTATTTCATGTCATATTCATTGTTATTGTTTTATTTTATAGGGCCATTTATTCTATGAACATCCATATTAAATAAATGAACCCTTAGCCAGGAGTTGGTTATTATTCCATCATGCATTCCATATCCTATACAAACCACCTCTCCAACATGGATACAGCAGGGATCGACATTGAAGAGAGAATAACATATTTGATGGACATGAAGTTTTTGACAAAACAGTATAATCCGATGATATTTCCAATACCAGACAGTTATGTAGCTAGTTTACCTAATGCTCAGTTTGAAGGCATATTAACAAATGTGGATCGCCGCTTGCAGCTTTACAGAATGGTGCAAACTGGAATCTTCAAGCACAGAAGCTTAAGCAGTCTTGATTTGGAAACATTTTTCAGTTCCTTCCAGGTAGAAATTCATTTTCTAACTTCAATTTATTCCTAGTTTCGTATGATTGAAATCTTCTAAAGCTCACCTGAGCTGAGGGCTCAAGTGAGCTTTTCTGATAAAAATGTGTCAGTTGTAGTTGTCGTAAACTTTTCACATTTTCATCTTCTTCTCAAGAACCACTGGGCCAATTTCAACCAAACTTGCCACAAAGTATCATTGGGTAAAGGGGATATAAGTTTGTCCAAATAAAGGGCAAGGCCCTCTTCCAAGGGGAAGATCACTCAAGCACAGCTTTCGGTTATAATTATCAGAAAATGGCTATTCAATTAACATTTCTTACCTAAACTCCAAAATGTAGTTATGCAAGACATAAATCGATTAAAAAATATTCACATCGATCCATAGATCGTTTATTTTTCGTGTTGGTCAACATCACAACTTGAATTTATCCGCCAAATTTACTGACCTTGATAAAATTTATTTTGAGACTATTTGATTTTTAATGACTCCTACCACCGTACCTTCTACCACACAACCTTCTTCTTCGACAGCCAAACACAGAATGACACTTTAACCTCGGATGCGCTCTTTTATATACTAGCTACATACGGACTAACCTCGGCTTTCACCATATGTCTAATGATAAAACCCGATTATAACTGAATCCCGAGCCCGATCGTCACAGATCTTTAGGAGCGAATCTTTTAGGAATTCCCTTATTTTAGGCATAAATACCGCTGACTGCATGAAAATAACACTCGATATGGTTTTATTTATCGATGTGTTCGTGATACATGTACCATTCAGCGCAATCATTTATAATCACCTACGTTTGCTTTATTAAGTTCTAGATTTCAAGCGAACGTTTCAGTATATTACGCGTGGACTGTCATTGCTACCGAGTACAACGACTGGTAAACGGATTTATCAAGGTCTTCCGTTTCCAACGGAAGACCTTCTACTGATTCTGTTGGTAAAGATTATTATTCTTTTTTTTTCTTCTACTTCCTAGACGCCAACTTTGAAGCATCATATCTCACTCATTTCTGAATTGATTTCGCTCAAATTTTCAGAGGTACTAGACGTTACTAAACTATCAGAATGCTGTCGAAAATTTCAAAAAGTCACTTCCGCTTTTGAGTTATTTCCCTTTAAACGAAAATTTATAGGCTTTCGTTTCCAGACAAAGGCTCAGAGACGGCTAAAGCTGGAACAAAAATTTTACTGATTTTAGATAATAGAAGGATTGAAGTTGTGCACATCTGTTTTTGTTTTTCGATTTCTCTATTCAAAATGGCGCTATATAGGGGTCAAAAATTAGAACGCTTAAAAGAGCCAAAAATTACTCATATTTTGCTTTTTATCTTCTAAACTAAAAATATTTTGTTAAAATATATAGAACATAATTTGTGCAGAATTAAAAGATCTTTCAAATGATATCTTAGAAAAAGGGCTGGCCCCTAAAATTAAGGGCCAGGAGGGGCCAAAATTTTTTCCTTTATATCTCAAAAAGCATTAAGAATTTGTAATACGTCAAAGAAGCAAAGTTGTTCAAAATGTCAAGCTTAATCTATTGAGGTCGTTAAAATACGCCCGGCGACGTCACTTCCGGCCAAACCGGAAGTAGTCGGAAAACGCATATTTTGCCATTCTTGACAAGTTTTTGGGTAACATCTGTCACTGGGAGTAAAAAAATTAATTTTCCGTCCGTCGTCGTCACTTCCGGTCAAACCGGAAGTAGCAAAAAATGGCTGATTTTTGCATTAAATGACATAGATTTAGACAATTTTAGGACGCTATTACTCATTTTTGTAAAACTGAAAGTTACTTCCGGTCAAACGGGACGGAAGAAATTCTCGTTGCTTTGCAACGAGCTTTGCTCTAGTTTTATATGGTTTTCGCGTTTAACGAGCTTTGATGTTGACAGTGAATAAACATTCGTCTTAGTAGAAGTAAGTTGGATGTAAAAACAATATATTTTGTCTGCAGTCGCCCGTATTTAAAAATTCTATTTGCTCAATTACAGAGATGCTGTTGAATTGTAGTCCTCTCCAGAAAAAAATCAGATGAAAAAATCGGAGAGGGCTACATTATTGCAGCTACATTGCATTGATATAATTTAAAAGAAGCGCATAGACGTAGCATCTTTAATTCACAACAACGAGTATTTACTTTACTCAATGCTGATGTTTTTTAACATGTGTGTTTAGGTTACTCTTGTGTCACCGGGTCTTTCGTAGGAATAAAACTCCTACAAGTACACTGGATTCGGCACAAGTATTCATTAATGTGCTTATAACAAAATAAACCTACAAAGTATACTCTCACAACACAAAACAAATACTTTAAATATAAGAACAGACATTAAAAACATAAATTATATGATTGTTTGCTGTCGGGATTAATTAATAAAAGTAAAATATAAAATACGTTTACATGATAATTATAATAAAGGTAAACAGAAAGCTTACCAGTAATCCAGTTAAATACACTCAAAGTAAATTCTTTGAGGAATACTTAGAACTAATATATAGTCTTCTACCGAAAAGGCAAAAATCGTGGGGTAAAGAATTTGCCGGGTACAGTGCTTATACATTACTAAAAACACATGAGTCATCTATATGAATGGAGTCAGGGATAGGGGTGAAGGGTTGCGAAATATCTGTACAATTACCTGCTTCCCCAGTGTCCTGTAAACTCATGGTCATACATGTTGAAAAATTGACGGGTAGAAGTACATTTTCCATCAATGGACAATCGTCTCTCTGAATAGTATAAGAATCGCAGATTGTCTTCACCATTTCTGGAACTACTTTCTCAGTGTTCTGTGGTCTTCTTGACAAACCATCTGCATCATTGTTTTAATTGGTGCCCAATGAAAAAACCCAGTGTTCCCTTGGAATATGCTTCACGCATTTCCTTAACTCATAGAATTCGGGGAGGAATTTCTACGAAGAGGAATATATCACCGGGTTAACAGGTGCGTGAAAGTCGGTCAATATATCGGGTCTCAATAGCTCAGTGGTTAGAGCGCTGGCACGGTACGCCAGAGGCCCTGAGTTCGAGTTCCGGTTGAGACGTGACTTTTCACCACCTTTGACACTTGTATGGTGTATTATAAGTGCACATATGACAATATTGACGCACTTCAACGCAAGCTGATTTGTGCTGGACTAATCCACGTTTTGTTAAGAAATCGTTTCCACATTTCTCGCATTTTCTTTGTAATTGTTTATGCTGACTCTCAATATGGTTCTTAGATCTTTTTCATGAACATGGGAGGCACTAAATCCATCCTCGGTACATTTATGAGGTTTTTGCTGAAAAAATCAAAGTTATGGGTTAATTTTTTATTCGGTGTCACAATTAAAAAAGGTCTTACACAAAATCAAAATTAAATTTTGAAGCTTAATATAGACGCATTCTAAATATTAATTCTAATTATTCTTGGTTATGAAAGATGAAAAGTTTGTACTTTTATCATGAGCGTTGAAACAGAGTGTGTGACTAGGATGGGGACGACCCTTCATTCTTTTCAGATTATATTCATTGATAGATGAGTAAGCCTGTTTGTATGTTTTTTAAAAAGAAATTTCGTAAATAATATCACCTTTTTAGGTCAGCTGAGTAACTCAGGTGACCTATTGCCATCCGTTTTCGTCCGTTGTCATGTGTCGGGTGTTAACATTTGAAAAATTTCAGCTTCTCTGAAACCATTGAACCAATTTCAACCAAATTTGGTTAACAGTATCTATGGATGAAGGGGAACAAAAATTGTGAATTTTACGGTCCCCGCCCCCCTGGGCCTAAGGAGTTAGGCCAAAACCGCTAAAACTATTGCAATCTTTAAAAACTTCTTCTTTACTCCTATATATCAAGCAGGCAAACTGTTGTCATGAATGTAATGTGTATTAAGTCCTACCAAAATTGTGAAATTCATGGTCCCAGGGTCAGGGGTTCTAGTGCTTGGGCAGGGATATATAGATTACTAGTATGTAGTGAAAATGCATGATTTCTTTGAAAACCTTCTTCTCTGCTCCTTGGTGTTAAGTAAACTAACTACGTACATAGTTATGATGAGCAAGAGTGCCTCTTCCGAAATTGTGAATTTTGTGGCCCCAGGGTCAGGGGTTCTGCTGTTAAGGCGGGGCTCTATTGGTTGTATAGTGAAAATGCATTTATTTTTTGAAAATCTTCTTTTATGCTTCTGAGTATTAAATAAACTATATAAGTACATAGATGTTGACAAGAGTGCCTCTTTCAAACTGTGAATTTGATGGCCCCATGGTCAGGGGTTCTGGTGTTAGGGCGGGGCTCTATTGATCATATAGTGAAAATGCATTAATTCTTTGAAAATCTTCTTCTCTGCTTCTGGGTACTAGATAAACCATGTAAGTACATAGTTATGATAAGCAAGAGTGCCTCTTCCATAATTGTGAATTTTATGGCCCCACGGTCAGGGGTTCTGGTGTTAGGGCGGAGCTCTGTTGATCATATAGTGAAAATGCATTAATTCTTTGAAAATCTTCTCTGCTCCTGGGTATTAAACAAACTAGCTATTAAGTACATAGTTATGATAAGCAAGAGTGCCTCTTCCACAATTGTGAATTTTATGGCCCCAGGAACATGGGTTCAGGTGTTAGGACGGGACTCTATTGATTATATAGTGAAAATGCATTAATTCTTTGAAAATATTTTCCTTTGCTCCTGGGTTTTATGCCAGTGATCCAAGTATATATATTTATGATGAAGAAAGCTGCATTTCGCAATATTGTTATTTTTACCCCCCCCCCCCTTTCCCTGGGTCGGGGGGGGGATAGTCTGAAAATAAATTAATGCTTTGAAATCTGCTCTTTGGTATTAATCAACAATTTCATGATAAAATTTGCAAAATTTTGAAATATGTGGCCCCAGGGTCAGTGGTTCCTTTGGGATGAGGTGTACAGCTGGTTATAAAGTGGAAGCGCATTTTAACTTTGTTACTCTGATCTACCTCTGGGTATTAAGTAAATAGAGTAAGCATGCTAAGTTTATAATTATGATAAGCAATGGTGCCTCTTTCAAAATTGCGAATTGCGAATTTCATGGCCTCTGGTTTAAAACACGAACCAAATTTAATTGTTTGAAAGTTGTTACACAATACTCAGGTGACCTATAAGGCCCGTGGGCCTCTTGTTTTCTATTATGTTTCCATTGTCTTCAATATTCTAATAAAGAATGCCGTTATTTTGATTACCCCAATGTAATTCAACGTATGACTTGTGTACAGGTGTAGTGGGCTTTGCTGATAAACGTCCGACAACAAACTTTGCAAGTGTGGCGAAACTCTCCAAGCTCCCTCATCTGATGCTCCCTCAAACCAGTGATTGATGTAAACGTTTTTCCGCATTCAGAACACACTTAAATTAAGAAAATGTTTTGAGAAACTTGGATTTTCAGTACTTGTTTTAACTGCTATCAGTATTATTTTCAATTTACTTACACAATATACTAGTAGTACTTACAGTGATCAAGAGCCTTGCTCTTCGGGGGTGCTTGCTTCATCGGGCTAAAAAACTGCTTCCATCAGATCCACAAACAAGTAAGTTGGGTACTTTATTGAAAAAACAGTTTGACTCTAATTGCATTGCGAAGATAAGAATAGCTGAATAGAGTTAAGTGCTATTTAGCCTTATTTATATAAAGGGACGTGTATGTTTTCCCCCTCCAATTTAAAACGTTTACAAAAATACAACCCAAGATGTGTTTGTGAAACACTATGCACCCGACAGTAACAAAGTTCGAACAAGCTATTTTAGCATATAAGTCACAGTCAAGGTCACAATGTCATTGGCCTTGGTGTCATTTGAAAGAAATTAATTAGAGTATGCTTACCAAATATGAAGTCTCTATCTCCTATGATTTAAAAGTTATGGCGAAAGTTCGAAAAAAAATTTTTAGCATATAAGTCAGGATCACAAGGTCATTTGAAAAAAAAATTATTAGTGGAGTATGCATACCAAATACATACTTTTATGGGATATTAAGTAAAAGGGAAAGGTTGAAAAAAATGTGGTTCACAGAGACACAATAACATGTATGTTTTAAAGATATGATTACGTAAACGACATTTCAGTGGGTGAGAATGAGAAGGTAACATGGATCACGAGTAAGCTGTAAATTAAAGACAGTCAAACGGCAAGGTGAGTTTAATAATCATAGCTCGAACGGGAAGGAATTTGCTACTATTCGACAGCGACAACTTTTATAATTTTCATAATTTCAAACATCAAATATTAAACTTAAAAAAAACTTTAAGGTAAGTAAAGCTCGGAAAAACATCTCAAATGTCAATACATCAGGATGTTTTAATTAATACAAAGTCGCTTCTGATTAATTTTGAGTATTTGATTGTAAATCCATTCTTTCGTATATTTTTGATATCATCATTACATTAAATATTAAATGATTTTCTGCTCTTTGTTATACATATTTATTCTATGAATTACTAGATCAGATTCTGTTTGAGATACGATCAAGCAATTGGTGACAGAGTTTTGCAGTTCCATTCATTTTCTTTGTAGAGGTTGCACATATTAACGGAAATAATTAGGAAGAAATGTATATGATCAAGAACTTAAAGTGAAAAGTAACCTTTTGCTGTTTAAAGAGTTGTCTTTCTTTGTATTGTGATGTATCAGACGATAGCATATACGATTTAAAGGTACTTGGACACAGATTTGAAGTTAATATTTTCTCATTTTTTTCTGTATAATATCACGAATTATATATTTTGATAGCATTTCATACAAAAATTAATTAAAAATCTTATTTTGTTTAAAAGTCATTAAAACTTTAAACTTTTTGGCGGGTTTGATTGACACATCCTTGCACTTTCACAAATTTTAACTTTATTCTTAATCCTTAGGAAAAGTGGCAATTTTGATGTGTTTTAATGAGAAATATTAAAACTTTTATCAAGAAAAATAATTTTATTCAGAGTAGAAATGTTAGAAAGCAAAACACCTTCACAAGTATCGTCATTCCGAACTAAGAGATGCGTGCAGAATTTAGCAAATCGAGCATACTCGTGTTATGTACACAGTTTTTGTAAACAGGGCTCGAGTTCTGTTATTGTTTATATTTAGAATTCACCGGGTGCGTTCAATCGTCACAGTCTGCTTACCACAACTGCACGGACTGACAATATATTGTGTGTTTGTTTTGCTTTCGAACGTGTCTACTCTGAATTTTCTGGATTATAGTATTAATATTTTTCATTTATACAAAACGAGATGGCCCCTTTTCCTAAGGATTAAGAATAAAATTAAATTTGTGAGAGTGCAACGATATGTCAATCAAACCCGCCGAAAAATTTGAAATTTCAATATCTTTTAAACGAAATAAGATTTTTAATTAATTTTTGTGTGAAATGCTATTAAAATACATAAGTCGTAATATTATAGAGAAAATAATAACTTCAAATCTGTGTCCAAGTACCTTTAATACTTTTCTGATTATCTCTGCCCGTCCGTTCAGATTCGATTAACATTGATTGTTTTAAAACCACTGAGCTCCATTCAACAAATCTTGCTGTAAAGCATCATAACAAATAGATGATTTAAGTTTGGTCAGGAAAAGAGGCACAAATTAATTATTTAAGGTACATGTAGGACAAAAATACGCCGATTGGAAAAAAAACGTTCAGTGAGTTAATGATGACCCAGGCGTTTTTTGTATGCAGATTTCTTCTATAAATTAATTTAATGTTAAACTTCTTCTTATTCTTGAGAATATTTTAAAAGGTTTATCCTTCATATTCTTATGTAAAACTTTGATGCCCAACCCCGGGGGTCATGATTCTAACAAATTTGAATCGGCACAACCGAAGGATGCTTCCATGTAAATATGGACCACCTTGGCTTTTCTGTTCTTGAGAACAGTTTTTAAAGAATTCCTATATAAAGTTTGATTCCGGATTGATGCCAAATCCTTCCTCAGAATGTCATGATTTGAATCTACAGTACCTGAGGTTGCGTTCATATCGATATGACTAATTATAGGCCCTTAATAATTTTGCTGATTAACTGGAAGCTCAAATGAGCTTTTCTGAGCACACTCTCTGTTAACTTTTCATATTTTTGACTTCTACTTAAGAACCTCTGAACCAATGGATTTAACTAAACTTGCAACAAAACATCCCAAGGTAAATGGGATTCACGTTTGTTCCAATGAACGGCCATGCCCTTATTCAAGGGGGACATAATTTAAAAATAGTGAAATTTTTAGCTCTACTGGTCAGAGACCAGAAGAACTTATGCGACAGTAATGCGTCCGGCGTCCGTTCGTCTGTCTGTCTGTAAACAATTTTTTTTCAAAAGGCTACTCCTCCTACAGTTTAGGTCCGATTTCAATATAACTTGGCACACAAGTAGACTACATTAAGAAACATAATTCTGTGCATCAGTTTTTGATTTCGATGAACGGTGTTTCCATGGTTACTAAAAATAGAAATTTCTGTGAAATTCTTTCAAAATGCTACTCCTCCTACAGTTTTGGTCCGATTTCAATATAACTTGGCACACAAGTAGACTACACTAAGATACATAATTCTGTGCATCGGTTTTTGATTTCGATGAACGGTGTTGCCATGGTTACTAAAAATAGAAATTTCTGTGAAATTTTCAAAATGCTACTTCTCCTACAATTTTGGTCCGATTTCAATATAACTTGGCACACAAGTAGACTACACTAAGATACATAATTCTGTGCATCGGTTTTTGATTTCAATGAACAGTGTTGCCATGGTTACTAAAAATAGAAATTTCTGTGAAATTCTTTCAAAATGCTACTCCTCCTACAGTTTTGGTCCGATTTCAATATAACTTGGCACACAAGTAGACTACACTAAGATACATAATTCTGTGCATCGGTTTTTGATTTCGATGAACGGTGTTGCCATGGTTACTAAAAATAGAAAGAAATTTTCATAATGCTACTCCTCCTACAATTTTGGTCCGATTTCAATATAACTTGGCACACAAGTAGACTACACTAAGATACATAATTCTGTGCATCGGTTTTTGATTTCAATGAACAGTGTTGCCATAGTTACTAAAAATAGAAATTTCTGTGAAATTCTTTCAAAATGCTACTCCTCCTACAGTTTTGGTCTGATTTCAATATAACTTGGCACACAAGTAGACTATACTAAGATACATAATTCTGTCTATCGGTTTTTGATTTCGACGAACGATGTTGCCGTGGTTACAAAAAATAGAAATTTCTGTGAAGTTGTTTCAAAATGCTACCTCTCCTACAGTTTTGGTCCGATTTCATTATAACTTTGCACACAAGTAGACTACATTAAGATACATAATTTTCTTTATCGGGTTTTGATTTCGACGAATGGTGTTGCCGTGGTTACTAAAAATAGAAATTTCATGAAACGCTTTTAAAATGCTATTCCTCCTACAGTTTTGGTACGGTTTCAATATAACTTGGCACACGAGTAGACTATACTAAGATACATAATACTGTGCATTGGTTTTTATTTTGATGAGCTGCAAGGATCATTAGGTCTTTCCACCTTTCTGTGGAAAGACCTATTGATATTCTTCTGTTTATTATTAGGTCTTTCCACCTTTCTGTGGAAAGACCTCTTGAAATGCTTCTGTTTATTATTATTATTTTTCCGTTATCGAAAATTGAACCGAAAGAGTTCTCGAAGAACTTTGCATTTCATGATACTCGACATTAAAAGTTATTTCGAAAAAATACCCAACGCGTATGACCTATGACCCCTATTTGAGTTCTTGCCCTTTGTATGAAAAACCTTGTTATCGCTCCTCCTTCAAAACCGTTAACCGTAGAAATATGAAACCTTCACTAAAGTCTTTGACTAATTGAGAGGACTCTGGAATCTATCATTGCGAAAGTATTCGGTGACCCCTTCAATGATTTATTGCCCCTGAAACTTTTTTAATTTTAGAAATAATTAAAAATTTTCAAAACAAGAAGTGATAGAGACATGGGACCAACTGTGAAAGATTCATTGACCTTTGATCATGAAATTAATGCAAAGGTCAAAGGTCAAGGTCATTCCAAATTTGAGAAATTAAGCTCTTTTTATATCTTTTTTGTCTTTTAACATATACAAAATGTCTTAGCATCATTAATATGTACTCTTAAAACTATTTTAAAGATTTAATTCGTATTCCTTAAGATTGACCCTATTAAAAGTTATCGCCCTTTGTACGAAAAACCTTGTTATCGCTACTCCTTCGAAACCGTAAACCGTAGAAATATGAAACCTTCGCTAAAGTTTTCGACTAATTGAGAGGACTCTGGAATCTATTCATTGCGAAAGTATTCGGTGACCCCTTCAATGAGTTATTGCCCCTGAAACTTTTTTAATTTTAGAAATAATTAAAAATTTTCAAAACGAGAAGTGATAGAGGCATGGGACCAACTGCATAAGATTCATTGACCTTTGAACATAAAATTCATGCAAAGGTCAAAGGTCAAGGTCATTCCAAATTTGAGAAATTAAGCTCTTTTTATATCTCTTTTGTCTTTAAACATATACTTAATGTCTTAGCATCATTAATATGTACTCGTAAAACTATTTTAAATATTTCATTTTTGTTCCCTAAGATTAACCCTTTTAAAAGTTATTGCCCCTTGTGCAAAAAACCTTGTAATTCCTACTCTTCGGAAACTTTAGACGGTAAAGACACCAAACCTTCACTAATATCTTTAGGTTCTTGAGGCATAACTACACTGTATAAGTGCAAATGGATCTGATGACCTCTTATATGAGTTATTGCCCTTTAACGTCTTTGTACTTATTATTAAACTTTATAACTTAAAAACTATAAGTCGAAGAAGCATGGGGTCAATTGCATTGTGACCCTTGACCTTTGACCTTGAACATTTTCTCAAGGTCAAAGGTCAAGGTCATTTCAATTTTTTTTTGATTTTCATTTTTTTTCTATCCTTTAAGACAATTTTGGTTTCTTATACATGGAATCTATTTTTAAGGAGTCAGATATAAAACAAAATTGAAATTCAAAGAAGGTGGAAAGACCTCTTATTGTTCTGTGAACAATAAGTCTCCTAGTTATTTTTATTATTTTTCCGCCGGACGAATTTTTATTTCAAGTTCTTTTGAAAAGATTTATAGTTTATAAGAATGTACTTTGTAAGAGATATTTGCAAAAAACCCTGCGTATATGAACTATGAACTCTTTCGAAGTTATTGCCCCTTTCGCAAGAAATGCTTGTTATCGCTACTCCTTCGAAACCATAAACCGTAGAAATATGAAACCTTCACTAAAGTCTTCGACTAATTGAGAGGACTCTGGAATCTATTCATTGCGAAAGTATTCAGGGACCCCTTCAATGAGTTATTGCCCCTGAAACTTTTTGAATTTTAGATATAATTAAAAATTTTCAAAACGAGAAGTGATAGAGACATGGGACCAACTGCACAAGATTCATTGACCTTTGATCATGAAATTATTGCAAAGGTCAAAGGTCAAGGGCATTCCAACATTGAGAAATTAAGCTTTTTTTATATCTCTTTTGTCTTTAAACATATACTTAATGTCTTTGCATCAATAATATGTACTCTTAAAACTACTTTAAATATTTCATTTTTGTTCCCTAAGATAAACCCTTTTAAAAGTTATTGCCCCTTGTGCGAAAAACCTTGTAATCGCTACTCCTCGGAAACTGTAGACTGTAGAGATACCAAACCTTCACTTATGTCTTTAGGATCTTGAGGCATAACTTCACTGTATAAGTGCGAAAGGAGATGATGACCCCTTTTATGAGTTATTGCCCTTTAACATCTTTGTACTTACTATTAAACCTTATAACTTAAAAACTATAAGTCGTAGAAGCATGGGGTCAGTTGCATTGTGACCCTTGACCTTTGACCTTGAATATTTTTTCAAGGTGAAAGGTCAAGGTCATTCCAATTTTTTCTTTAATTTCATTTTTTCTGTGCTTTAAGACAATTCTGGTTTCTTTTTCATGGAATATAATTTTAAGGAGTCAGATATAAAATAAATTTAAATTCAAAGAAGGTGGAAAGACCTCTTATTGTTCTGTGAACAATAAGTCTCCTAGTTTTTCTTTTTATTGCAGTTTTAAATTTTCAAGTCCCAACTGCTACATTTCTATTCCTTTGTTTTAAGTATAAACCAGTAGAGCTACAGTCTCAACAGAGACATCTGGTTGTAGCATATTTTAAAAATCTTCTTTTCAAGAAACATTAAGGAAAATTGAAACATGCGGAAACATCCTAGTATAGATCCAAATTTGTTCAATTCATGACCCCTGGGGATAGGACAGGGCCACGATGTTTTACACAGAAATGTATAGGGAAAAATCTTTAAGAGGTTTAATATTTCAAGAACAGCAAAGCCATGATTGGTCATATTAATATGGAAGCATCCTCAGGCAGTGTAGATTGAAATTTGTACAATTCATGGAAAAAAAAAATAATAATAATAATAATAATAATAAAAAATAATGGATAAATACTCAGTTTGATTAGATTCAAGTTCTAATGATACCTCCTACCCTTTGGAATAGGTTGATACCACTTAAAAATACTGAACTAGCCTAACTGTTTAATGTTATAGTGCCCTGTACTGAAAATGTACTGCTCTGCCCCCCTCCCCTCTCCTACGTATGCTGGGCCTGCAGTGGATGTAACCAAAACATAAGTGTACCGATACTGCGTCTCATAATTGGTGGTGACAAAATATTAACTTCCTTAAAGCAAAATTATAATTCTGTACTTCCTCATTTTTTGCTGACGTCGGAAGAGAGTGAAATATTTTTGCTTTGTCAATAAATCAATTGTTAAATACCTTTTAATTGCTGGTGACATTATATCGATTCAATCACCAACTACTTCCACAGCTGCAATTTTGTTATGCATAGAATGGTTTTCCTTCTGGGTTAGGAATACAAATAGCCATTACCCTATTTCTAAAGAATCTCATCATTTGACAGATGGTTTGGATTTTATAAACTATAAAAACAAGATGTTCATGCGTTGGTCTTTCCTTACGGGTCTTAACGAGGCCGAGTCTAATTCGAGTGCGCACGACTTTGCGCAGCTTTTTAATTTCATACAGAAATTTATGAGACATTACACCTTTGCCAAATATTTTTTTTCAAATACAAAGTTAACATTATCTGCAACCCCTACTGGTCTGAAAATGTTAATTTACGACAATAATTAAGAAAAGACGCTGAAATGTCCCTAACGACGTCACCATTTTCGGATTTTGTAAGCAATGCATGGCGCTGAAAAGTGACCTACTTTTTGGTCGACATTCTCCGAAAACCCAAGATGCATCAACTGACAAAGTTTGATGATTCTAGTCCGATAAGTATTGGAGATACATAAATATAGCCATAAAATATTGAAAGTAGGTCACCGTGACCTAATTTTGGTCGTCACTCTCCGAGAACCCAAGATGCATCAACTCACAAAGTTCGATGATTCTAAGCCAATAAATACCTAAGATACTGAAATATAGCCATAAAATGTCGAAAGTAGGTCACAGTGACCTAATTTTTGGTCGTCACTCTCCGAAAACCCAAGATGCATCAACTCACAAAGTTTGATGATTCTAAGCCAATAAATACCTAAGATACTGAAATATAGCCATAAAATGTCGAAAGTAGGTCACAGTGACCTACATTTTAGTCGACATTTTTCAGAGTCCCAAGATGCATCAGCTGACCAAGTTTGATGATCGTTGGTCTGAAGGTAATCAAAATATGCCTTTTAAACAATTTGAAAAAAAAATACCTGCAAAATTCTAAAAGTAGGTCACAGTGACCTACTTTTTCTTAAATGTGTTTTAAGGTCCCAAGATGCAGCAACTTACAAGATTTGATGATTCTAACCCTCTCAGTGTCTGAAATAATGGGATGAAATGTTTTAAAAAGGATAAGTCATAAAGTTCAAAAAGTAGGACACGGTGACCTACTTTTAAGTTGACTTTGTTTAAGGACCCAAGATGCATCAACTGACAAAGTTTGATGATCATAGGCCTTAAAGTGTCCAAAATATGCCTTCAAATCAATTTGAAAACAAATGCCCGCAAAATTAAAAAAGTAGGTCACCGTGACCTACCTTTGAGTTAATATGATGTGAAGTCCTAAGATGCATCAACTTACAGGATTTGATGATCCTAGTCCTTATAGTAAGCAAAATATAGACATTTTCATTAATTGTAAATTTAGGTCAACTTTGAAGTGACCTTGAGACCACGCCCTTTGCCCCAGGGTCATGCCTTGAACAATTTTTAATCTTCAACATATTCTGATCATTGTATGTAAGTTTGGTGAAAATCTGCCTGGTGGTTCTGGAGAAGAAGATTTTTTAGCAACCTGTACTTTTTCTTTTGTTATCCTGATTATCTCCCCTTGATTCAGGGTCCCAACCCTTATTTTAGTATAAATGGTAGCCCTTGGACCAAGGATACTTTGTGACAAATTTGACATTGATTGGCCAAGGGGTTCTTGAGTTATGGCCCATATTCTAAAAAGTTAACGCACACCGCACAAATGGCCATAGCATTAGCTCTTTGAGCCTTTGGCTCAGAAGAGCTAATAAGAGCAGAGCAAACACGGACCCTCGAGACATCAGAGGTGGGATCAGGTGACATGGAGGAGTGAGCATCCCCTGCCGTCCAGTCACACCCGCCGTGTGCTCCTTGTCATGATCAGGAAATAACGGAAAAAAGCCGTCGTCCATTCAGTGTATAAATAATGGACTAACAATTGGTATGAAAAACGTCAGTAAGCATTTGACTCAGTGATAAATTGTATTTGCTGACAAGGTCATTGTATCGACCATAGAACTTACGAAATGACGACTTTAAACGAGACTGCGGATATTCTTGTTTCATCAACTTGCTTGTCAATAATTTACCTCGTTTTAGAAATTGTTCATACTTAGAGCATACATTGTTCATACGTAGAGCATGGTCTTGCGTATCGAATCAATTGAGTTATATATACTCCGTATGCAGGTGATGAAGGTATATTGCTGCATAAGTAAGAGAAGTTGACGATAGAAAAGTTAAAGTCATCACGTTTATCAAATAGCTTGATTGTTAGATTACCATTAATGTCTTTTTTAAACGGAGCAGAATCATTCTGAGGAAACGAGTTGACAAAAATGTCTTTTTCAAGTAAAATATCCAAGTATGAAACAGAATTGTCAGACTGTGTGGTATCTTTTATATCAAGCTCACCAGGGTGTATCGAATCGACGTAGGAATGGAAATTACCATTATTAATTAAGGAATGACTAATTCTTGGCCAGATTATCGAGTATAATATGGTTTGGGTCAGTTTACGCTTTATAATCCGCGAAGCGGATTATAAAAAAGCGTAAACTGACCCAAACCATATTATACTCGATAATCTGGCCAAGAATTAGAGTCATTCCTTATAATTTAATTTTAAAATTAAACAACTGGGGATGTAAAATTGTGTTGTTTTTATTAGTTCAAATTTACCGCGCAATAATACAACCGTAGTAACGGAAGTGATGGGAAGCAAGGGGAGGTAAAAACTGATACATAGATCTAGCAGCCATGATGCTTGTTTACATGAGGTAAGATCGAGCAACTGTTTGAAGTTAAAGGTACATTCATTAAATCTGGAATTTTTCATGAATCCGAAGGACTGGAAATGAGGGGATTGATGGATACAGATGATTCAGCTGGTTGTCAAGGGGGTGTGTCCCCATACCAAACCAGATTATACAAAATGTTATGCGTTCCTTTTTGGAAATCAACCAATGAGAGACAAGAATACAAACAGAATTAAATTATTTGACAATACGTCGTCGACATATCTAAATGAAGAGTTGAAGGCCACAGCAAGTGTTTTCTTCTTTTCACGCATAAGATTTTGCATAAATTCTGCTTCCTATGAATATAAAAATAAGTCCGCTAATAACGGAGCGCAATTTGTACCCATGTGAATTCCAACAGATTGCTGGAATACCTGGTCTCCAAACACCACATAGATATTGTCAATCAGAAACTGAAGCATCTTCTTGATGTCAACTTCAGAGTACTTATGTGTGCAATCAGAATCTGTTTTAACAAAATAATTTTGCAAATGACCAATGACGAGGTAAGTAAATTTACGAGTTCCATTTTTATTGAAGAAGCAGCTGTCAATGATATCGAAAAGCCTGGATTTTAATTTGTCGTGGGGAATTGTTGTGTATAAAGTTGAAAAATCGTAAGTTTTTAAGCTGTTGATTTTTGTCAAGTCTTGTGATTTCAAATTGTCCGAAATTTTTATAGAATTTTTTAGTATCCACATATATTATATTTCTGACAAGGTCGTTGCATTGACCGTAGCAATTACGGAAGGATAACTTGAAAAGAGACTGCTGAACTTCTTGTTTCATCATTTTGTTTGTCAATAATTTACCTCGTTTTAGAATTGTACATTCGTACAGCATACTCTTGCGTATCGAATCAACTGAGAAAATATATACCAAGTACGCAGGTGATTAAAAAACTGCCGCATAAATAAGGGAAGCTGACGATTGAAATAGTAGTCATCACATTTATCATAAAGCTTGGGTGGTAGAATAGCATTAACGTCTTTTTCAGGTACAATATTGTTACGTTTCACGAAGAGTACCTCTGAAATTCGGGTTTACTGCTGTTTACAAGTTCGGAATAAATGGACCTTGAACCCGATGTTTATAAACTACTTAAATATTTTTCAATGAACAGTTAACGAAAGAAATGGACAATAAGTGATTTAATTAAACTTTATTAATTTAACTTGTATTATTTAATGACAAAGTGGTGTATTTTGTGTGTTTTATATGGGTACAACGTTATTATTTTATTAAGTAATGTTGGTGGTCAAAACCCGCTACCTTATTGATTGTGAAGTTACAGGTATCTGACTTTTCTACGTAAATCTTCTTCTAACCACTGGGCCAGAAAAGCTGAAAGTTATTTGGAAGCATCCTTTGGTACTGCAGATTCTAAATTGTTCAAATCATGACCCCCGGGGCAAGGTTGGGGCCAGAATATGGAATCAAAGTTTTACATAGAAATATATTTAAATACACTTCTTCCAAAATTCTTTAAAAATCATCTTCTCAAGAATCCCTGGTCCAGAATAACTTAAACTTATGTGGAAACATCCTTGGGTAATGTAGATTCTAAATTGTTTTAATCGTGACCCCAGGGGTAGGGGGCACAGTAGGTAAGCCAAATTTTAAATAGAAATATATAAGAAAAATCTTTAAAATTCTCCTCCTCAAGAACCACTGGGCCAGATAAACTAAAACTTATGTGAATGCATCCTGGGGTAGTGTAGATTCTAAATTGTTCAATTCATGACCCCCGGGGGGAAGGAGGGGACCATAATTTGAAATCAGAATAAGTTATTTCAAGGGGGAACTCTGGTAGAGAACAACATGGTCAAAGCTACTCAGGTGAGCGATGTGGCCCAATGTGAATAATATACAGTGCTAGTATAAAGTTAACTTTTTATTTAGAATTTGGGAATAAAGAAGTGAGGTTCCTGGCAATAAATTTGAAGCTTACTTTGATTGTGATTTGTAGGAAATGCTTCAGGAATGGAGTCTATTTAAGGCAGCTATTTATGAGAGGTATACAGTAGACTACCCTTTTATAGACTGAATCAAACAACATAATTTAACACAATCAAACAGTTTTCAACAAGATTTTTTAAGGTATCAAATCAGGATTTCTTCTCTAATCTGGCCTTTAAATCAAACCCAGTTTGCTAATCATGGTCTTCAGAATGTGATTTTGCTTGTGGACCTGATTGTTTGCTTTCTTCAACATCTTTTGCCAATGAATATACATTTTCAGCTATGAAACTCTGCAAGGGGAAGCGCAGAGGTAGGATAAAAAAACTACCACACTAAATGACTTGTTGACCATTCAGCTTCAGTCCAAACCTGTTAAGGAATTTGATCCTGACAAAGCAATTAAAATATGTATGGTAAGTTTTTTTTTCAGAGATGTGAAATGAGAAAGTTATGAGGTCTGGCTTGTTCAAACTCATAAAATCATCATTACAGTGTGATAAATATTCCAAATAAAAAGAATCTTCTATACACATAATAAAGAATAAGCAATCAAATCTTTATATTCATAATGACATACTGTATTTTACTTGCTTCAGTATACATTTAAATAATTCTACAAATTCAGTCAGGGGGATCCGACTCCCCCCACCTCCCCCCCGAACTGCGAGCATGGTTTACTTTTTCCTTAAGCGGGGGTCACCTGAGTATTCTGTAACCACTTTCAAACAATTAACTTTACTAACTACTTACTTATCTTCTTCGTGCCCCGGAGGATGCATATGAGGCCGTTCAACAACGAACGTCACTGGCAACAACTTGCCCCTCCTTCCAACTGTTCCAGCCCAGTTCTTCCCTTTCTCTCTCAACAGAGCGTCGCCAGGTGTTCTTTGGCCGTCCTCTTCGTCTCTTTCCCTCAGGGGCCCATAGGAGAGCTGTTCTAATGTGCGAGTTCTCTTCCCTTCGGAGGATGTGGCCTATCCATCTCCATCTCTTTCTTTTGATAGTGCTTGATAGAGGTATGGATCTTGTTCTTTCATATAGTTGTTGGTTAGTTATCTTTTCAGGCCAGTGTATTTTAAGGATCCTCCTAAGGCATTTTCGGTGGAATGTATCATTAGACAAGCTTTTCACCATCTTTTCAGTTGTTCTCCATAGTTCAGCACAATACAGCAACACAGATAGAACGTTCGTGTTGAAGATCTTAAGTTTTGTCTTTCTGCTCTATTGTGCTGACTTCCATATCTTGGCAAGGGATACAAAGGCGTTCCTGGCTAAGCCTATCCTTCTCCCAATATTTGTGGCACCCAGGTAGAGAATTGTTTCGATCTCTTCTGTTTTCAATTAACATTGGTTCGTGTTTTAAACCAGAGACCAAGAAATTTACAATTCACAATTTTGAAAGAGGCACCATTGCTTATCATAATTATAAACTTAGCATGCTTACTCTATTTAATTAATGCCCAGAGGTAGATCAAAGTAACAAAAAGAAAATGCACTTCCATTTCATAACCAGTTTTGCACCTCACCCCAAAAGGAACCACTGATCCTGGGGACACATACCTGGTGTTTCAAAATTTTGCAAATTTTATCATTAAATGGTTGATGATTACCAAAGAGTAGATTTCAAAGCATTAATTTATTTTCAGACTATGTACCCCCCCCCCCCCCGACCAATGTACCTATATACTTATTTAGTTTATTTAATACCCAGAAGCAGAGAAGAAGATTTTCAAAGAATTACTGCATTTTCACTATATAATCAATAGAGCCCATCCCCAACACCAGAACCCCTGAGCCTGGGGCCATAAAATGCACAATTTTGGAAGAGGCACTCTTGCTCATCATTACTATGTACCTAGTTCATTTATTTAATACCCAGAAACAGAGAAGATTTTCAAAGAATTACTGCATTTTCACTATATAATCAATAGAGCCCCGCCCTAACACCAGAACCCCTGACCCTGGGGCCATAAAATTCACAATTTTGGAAGAGGCACTCTTGCTCATCATAACTGTGTACTTAGTTCCTTTATTTAATACCCAAAAGCAGAGAAGATTTTCAAAGAATAAATGCATTTTCACTTTATAATCAATAGAGCCCCGCCCTAGCACTAGAACCCCTGACCCTGGGGCCATAAAATTCACAATTTTGGAAGAGGCACTCTTGCTCATAATAACTGTGTACTTAGTTGCTTTATTTAATACCCAGAAGCAGAGAAGATTTTCAAAGAATAATGCATTTTCACTTTATAATCGATAGCGCCCTACCCTAACACCAGAACCCCTGACCCTGGGGCTAAAAAATTCACAATTTTGGAAGAGGCACTCTTGCTCATCATAACTATGTACCTAGTTCATTTATTTAATACCCAGAAGCAGAGAAGAAGTTTTTCAAAAAATTAATGCATTTTCACTATATACAGTGTATTGGTAAGATGAAATACTTACTAAATATTTTGTACACTAATAACGCTGTATGGCACGTCCCAAAGGTAAATTATTGATAAGCAAGTTGATAAAACAAGAATATCAGCAGTCTCGTTTAAAGTCATCATTTCGTAATTTCTATGGTCGATACAATGACCTTGTCAGGAAATACAATTTATCATTGAGTCAAATGATGAATGACGTTTTTCATATCAATTGTTAGTCCATTATTTATGTGCCCGGGAAATATATAAAGTAAGCAATGGAAATGAGTCTTGATCATCAAACCGCTTTGGTATAGGTGAAACGGCATGCGTCTAATTGATGGCGACGATAGTCGCGAGTATTTTGAAAAGTTACAGTCAGATAAATCAAACAAAAACGACACCATTTTAAACTTGATCAATTCCCCATGTAAATGTTGGCTGCATTAAATATAAAGTGAAGTTAGACACATGTATCACCTATATTCAAAAATGTATTAATTTTCAATTTTAGAATATAAAACAGGAACTATGCAGAGTGCGTTTTTATGCGAGAAGTAAAATTCGATATTCTAAAAAAGGGATCTGTCGTTTTTTCGATAGTATATGATAAGCAACTTTATATATTAAACATGTAAAACATATTTATTTTTACATATTCATTTTATAGAAGTAAATATATTATGTATCTCGTAATTTAGAACGGGAAAGAACATTCTGATTAACAATATTTTCAATATTTAGAAAACCTTTAATTCTGAATAACTTCTCCCACCCCAATCACCATACACCAACACTTAAACTTATATGTATAGAGCAGCCCGGTCCTCCGGGCTGCAATAAATTTCATACAGATATCCTGGTGAAAATATGCATTAAGCACTCTTTAATTAATGCGCCCTATAATATGAAATAAAATGAAAGAAATACCAGATATTTTGAAAAAAACTAATGTTTTCCTCTTTTAATCAAGGGCAAATAACTCATCAAAACATTTTCGGGTGCAAAATAATCGGCTTCTAATTTGTTATCAGATATGTGAATTTGGTTCATCGTTATCTAGCAAATTTGATGTATTTTTGCTTTAAAAATAATTCAAAATCTCTTCTTTGTACATTACTTTTTTTAATCACACGTACAGTGTATTTTAATAAACTTAAGGTAATAAATTGACAAATCCTCCATCTGAAGAATCATCAAAATCTGTAAAACAGGAGGATGAACTCAAAATGTTAATGAAAATTGCGTTATGCACTTGAGCTGATGCAATATTTATATGTAACATTTAAAAAAAAATGTAGGTTTAAGCCATCGCGGGATAAACCGGGTCATGGGCTATAGCAATACGTGTTGATATGTAGTTGAGAGACCACCTTATGTAAATGATCTGTATTTATGATTATAATCTATATACTGAAGTAAAATAAGAACTTTTAAATGTTGATAAATATTCAAATGCAAATTATGCTTCGCGCAACCTTTATACAGCTGGGATATGATGAAAGAACTGCTTTCAAAATTAGATGAACATTTAAAAACATATTTTTATTTTTGGATCTAGGGGTGTGTTCATATTTTTATTGTCCCCCGCTTGAAAAGTGGGGGATATTAATTTGGGTCTGTCTGTCCGTCCGTCTTTCTGTCTGTCTGTAACGCTTTCGTTTCCACACGATATCTCGAGAACCCTTTGAGCTTTCGCAATGAAATTTTGCGTAGCAACTCCCTATGGACTAAAGAAGAACCCTATTGATTTTGAGGTCAAAGGTCAAGGTCATAAATTCGCAAATTCTGTCTGTTATAACACTTTCGTTTCCGCGCGATATCTCAAGAACCCTTTGAGCTTTTGCAATGAAATTTTACATAACAACTCCCTGTGGCCTAAAGAAGACCCCTGTTGATTTTGGGGTCAAAAGGTCAAAGTTCAAGGTCGTAAATTTATACATTCTGTTTGTATGAAACACTATCATTTCCGGGCGATATTTCAAGAAGATTTTGAGCTTTTGCAATGTAATTTTATACCAAAACTCCCTTGAACCTCTCTCACCCCTCTCAAAGTGTCCCGCCCCGTTTGTTTTATTAGTATCTATTGTATGACATGTCGCTATTTTTAGCACAGGGGCATGAGGAGAGTTATTACGTATAAAACAGGTTCTCGGTGGACTTTATATTCTTAGTACATCTATTAGAACTGTTTAATAAAGGTTAAATTAGATATCATGCATTGTGTTAAATTTTGACAATACCGAACGTGAATATATACATGTATGTGACTTCATCTGTCCATATATAATTTCCAGGAGTTTAAATTGGCTTTGTGGTGTAGTGGTATGTCTCTCGCTTCACATGTGAGACGTCCCGGGTTCGCGTGCCGGGCGATCCAAGTTTTTTTTCAGAAATACTTTTTTTTAAATAAATGATAGTATTCATAAGAAATGAAAAATTTATGAGGTCTGGCTTGTACAAACTCATAAAATCATCATTACAGTGTGCTAAATATTCCCTATAGAAAGAATTTTCTATACACATAATAAAGAATAAGCAATGAAATCTTTATATCCATATTGGCATATTTTATTTGCTTCAGTATACAAGTATACATTTAATAATTCTACAAATTCAGTCAAAGGGATCCGACCCCCCTCCCCCCCCCCCAAACCTGCGCACGGTTTACTTTTTTCCTAAGCGGGGGACACAAATTCTCTGAATTAACTTGTTCTTTGTTGAACTGTTTCTCAAGGTAAGGTACTATCTTCTGCGAAATTAGACTCGATTTCGTAAGTCGACAATCTGTTATCCATTGCCTGCGCTCCTTTTATAGAGGACACTTTGATATACAAACTGAGAGCACTTAGTCTCTGCTTTAAATTGATGTTCAAAAGGGACATAGAGAATAAGTTGGTTTATCTACAGGGCCATTTTATGCGTGAAATAAACCTAGCTCTTTACTGAGTGAATTTTAAAGAAAATAAGCATCAAAATTAATTCCATCAGATGGAACTTGATAATGGATTCTCTGTCTCTACTCTATAATAAACGTCATTTGTTGGTTTTGGCTTTAGCGGAAAAGTCAGAAAATTAATAAGCTTGAAATGTAATGATCTTTATCAATTATCTTAAATAACCATAAAGTATAGGTGTTGATCGATCTGAAATCAGACTCCCTCTAAAACAGATCAAACTGTTGGCAACAGCTTGAAAAGAAATCTAAGAAATGAGATTTCCATTAAAGTAATGAGGCAATTACCTCGTTGAGTTTGTTTTCTTACAAAAAACCTACACCGGATATACAAGTACTGTGTACTTTGACAGAAACCAAAAAAATCATCTAGTCAGTAATATGCTATTGATTGTTTTGAATACAGGTGTATTTTGACTTGAGGCATGATTCGATATATATTTTTCCTGGATTTAAAGGTTAGATTAATGATTTCATTGTGTTTTTTCATAATATTAATAATAATGTTTTAAAATTTATATTTTAAATTTTACACAGTTTCCATTTCCATGTTTTAATCAACATGCAACTCCTTGTTTTAGTACGAGTGATTTCTCCCAAGAAAAAAAGAAAGTTTTTGAAAATTTTCCAGAATTGCTTCATAACATCTACACTGAATGCACTGGTACAACGGATAAAAATGAAAAAGAGGTATGATAACGCGACACTGTGAATTATTCTATTGCAGTACTTAATAGAATTGATGAAGTCGGTCTTACATTGATCTGTGATGGCTACACAGAGAAACCCTTTAAGGAGATAGACGTGTTCCTAGAAAGGAAAAGTGTTTATGCCTGATTTATTTAAACTATTTCATATAATGAGACATTCGATTTCAACATCGATACATCACTTTAGATAATAATGCCTTTAAGAAATTTTGAACTTCATGAATATGAACCAGTCCATCCTGTAATAAAAGAAACGTAATCGAAAATAGATTCTACATTGGAATGCGCTTTATTTGTGATTCGGGACAGTTTTCATAGTCCATTCCTTGGAGGAGTTAATTAAGAAGAGGTTTGATTGGGGACTCCAGGTAAGTAGTTTTTCTTTTAATCTCAAATTAAGAATTTAACTAGGATTTTGTCATCAGAGATTTTTGAGACGTATGCTTAATAAAACCCAGCCATGTTAATTAGGCCTAGGAATGTCCAAATTTCTTCCAACTCTTAAATGCAAAAATATTGATTTGTGGAAGCAATTTTGTACATTTATCTGGTAAATTGTTTTTAAAAAGAATTCTTTAAAACCAAAATAAATATTAAGTGTAAATGGCTGTTTTTACTTTCAAAAAAGAGAAAAACCATGTGATCATGATAAAAGGATTTGAAAAAGGGTGTGAAAAAAAAATGCTCAAAACCAGATATCATGGAAATGTGTCAAATCACTTACTCGTCGCACAGCGTTTTCTTATAATGTTCCCATTTAATTAGTCTGTTATGGACAAAATACACGTAAATGTCAATAGAAGTTTTAATAAAAGGAACATCTGCATCAAAAGCTCTACTAACGTAATTACCGATATTCAAAGACTTGGCCTCGTATAGTCGAGCCATTTTAAAACTGTCAAACATTAGAGTTCTATCATTCATTAATGGGTACATTGATCAAAACCACATCGACTTCAGCTTTAACATTAAGCCAGCTACACAAAGGAGCTAGTTTAGCCTCATTTATGGTATTTTAATTCATGTTAGCGGGAAGGCCAACAAGCATATGTTATTTGTTAAGGGCACCCAAAGATGTATTCGCCGGAAATTAAGATGTGCAGACGTTTCCCCAAAAGCAAAAAAGTGATAAAATTAATTATGCTATCCCTAGAAGCAAATCCGCGTCAGAAGTACGTTTATTTGTAATTAATTGAATACTTTCTAGATAACAGCGAATTATTTTGTCATAATGGGGATTCAAGCAAAATCGCCAGGAATTTTGAATGTGGTTTATTGCACGAACAGGAGTGATGGTTGTGCTGGATTGTTTGCCAGTAAAATGATTCTTTTGAAATACCAGTAACTAGATAATTTTGTTCACATGACGTGATGATGTTCGTGATCGAAACAAAGCTTTTAGGGTGATAAGATGTATGATTTATTACAGGCATATTTTGTACCTAATAAATACCGACATGATTAACATTGGTAGCATTATGAACACGATGGAGGATATGTTAATAAAACAAGCGCTGCCCATAAATGTTACATTGACGTCTATGGGCAGCGCTTGTTTTATTAACATCTGGGTACTTGTTCATGGTCATTCTGAATCTCTTGGTTGTGTTCTGTTGTTAAGGTATATTAAATAAAGAGTATATGATTTATTACAGCCATGTTTTGTTCCTAATAAATACCGACATTAACCATGGTAGCATTTTGAAATTATGATACTCCATCAAAGGAATTTACAAAACTTTTGATTATTGTCCATTTAATTGGACTTTAAATTTTACATTGACGTCTATGGGCAGCGCTTGATTTATTAAGATATTATAAAAAGTAATATAAATTTCGTACAAATATCCTGGTGAAAATATACATTAAGCACTCTTATTAATGGCCCCTATAATATGAAATAAAATGAAAGAAATACCAGATATTTTGAAAAAAAATTAATATTTTCCTCTTTTTAATCAAGGGCAGATAACTCTTCAAAACATTTTCCGGTGCAAAATAATCAGCTTCTTATTTGTTATCAGAGATGTGAATTTGGTTCATCGTTATCTAGCAGTGTATTTTTAGCTTTAAAAATTATTCAAAATCCCTTCTTTGTACATTAAAAATTTTTAATTACACGTACAGTGTATTTTAATAAACAAGGTAATAAATGGACAAATCATGAACAAATGTAATGGTACATGAATTAAACTTTGAATTACATCATCACATAGACTTGTTCTTAATTACCTGTTTATTTAACAATTCAAATAGAAACATTGCCATTGTCATTTATTTTGTTAACAGTTACACAACAAAATAACGTCTGGAAAAAAAGGCCTTAAGGTCACCTCACTTGCCTGAGTATAAAACTTAACAAAGGATCCATACAATTTTTTATAGAGCAATTTCGATTTAGATGAATATATGTTGCTCAAGAGAAAGAGAGATAGGATGAAAGGTCTAGTACTTGGAAATAAATCATTTAAGAAGCCCAATTTACTTGCCATCACTATTTAAAATATATGAAACCTAAAACAGATAGAATATTAATAAACATTTTAGTAAATGCTAACATTGATCTCTCTTAGTCTAAGAATATTCATTGTATAAAGCTACAGTACATTAATTTTTGTGTTTTCTTAATAGGTCTACAGAGCCATTATAAAAGAAGGTGCTGGTATAAATTTTTGCTCCTGTAATAAAAAAATCGGGTCATAGAATTGAACCTTTTTTGAAAATATGCATACTAAATTCTTATAAAAATAAAAATATAGTGTTCATTGGTCTTTTAATCATATTATCTACTGTGATTAATTAACAGACGCGAATAATGAAAAATTTATTTTTCTCTTGAGAGTGCAAATTTCTTACCAAATCAAGAGCTCTTAAAATTGACAAAATGATCAAGAATATCACAGATCGGGTATAAATAGCATTATTCGATCATTACATTTTGAACCCTGTTTGCCGATGAGATGTCCAAGATCAGAGATTTTTAAAGGGCTAATATATTTTCAATATCAAAATAGTAAAGAATTACTCGAAACAATACAATGTGTGAACAAGACTTAAACATGCCTCCCCCTCAGAAGCTCCAGAGGTGAGATCAGATACCTCTGACGAGTAAGTATTTCATGATGACCAATCATGATAAAATAAAGTATTGTACTATTATATTTGAAACCAATTAGAGTCCAATGGTAACAAAAGAGCCTCTAAACCAGAGGGCATGAAATTCAAAATTTTGGAAGAGGCACCTCTTGAAGATTTGTCTTCATAACCATGCACTTAATATGTCTGCTTTGTAGCCAGAGATTGACAGCATGGGATTTCTCTCTTGAAAAAAACAAGACTGCAGAATTTATTTCTCAATTTAATACAGAATAAATAATCACATATATTAATACAAGTTAGTCTTTCATTGTATTATTCAGAATTTCTTTAAACATACAGAAAAATATTTACCGGATGCTTCGCTGCCTGCGGAAAAATCGAAATTACGTTATAAATACATGTTCTGACGACTGTCAAAAACAAAAGACATTACTGTTGTCTCGAATAAAAAAGAATTGATTTCACATTATGTCTGACATTTATATTCATCATCAGTTAAAAACATGAATAAAGACCAACGACGACCTTAAGTACTAGTATAAACTTAACGAAGTTCCAACGCTAGTTAGCCCAAGTTTTTTTTTTTCTTGGGTTATTTTCTGCATGATCTCTTGAAGGGAATAATTTAGACATATATATTTTTATTAGGGAAAGAAGATTTAAGTATGTGTTGAAGGTTTTATATCCATTTCAGGTTTTATTTGAAAACTATTTATTATGTTTGGACAGTAAGACGTCTTTTTGTTGTATCAATGAACGATACAAAATTTGGAAGGTAAGCATTCAACGATTCCTAAAACATCAGAGATGGAATCAGGTGCCAAAAAGAAGCAAACACTGGTCTCATCCGCCCTGTGTTCCTTGTCATGATCTATCAAAAGGAAAAATTCATCGATAATTCCGAGTGTAAACAAGAGATGTTTTTAAAAACAATGCCCCTTCCCAAAATAATTGGATTTTTTTAGTTCAATGGGCAAAACTCTGTCAAAAATAGCCCGATCGTACCAAAAACAGAACTTGAACTATTAGTATATATCTTAATGATAAATATGTATACCAAATTTCATTTCAATACGTGCAACCTCTAGAAAGAAAATGAACGGAAACTGCAAATAACTGGAATTTTTCTAAGTCCAATGGGCATTACCCTGTCCAAAATGGCCCGATCGTACTCAAAAAAGAACTTGACCTATACATTCTTATGATAAATCTGTTCACCAATTTCATCACAGTATGTATAACCTATGCAAAGAAAATGAACGGAAACTGATGGCGGACATACAGACAGACTGACCGACCGGCAGACAGAGGCAAAGCAATATGCTCTCCCTTCTTCGAAGGGGGGCAAAATAAAAGCTTTGCAGTTGATATGAAAAACAATAGTTACTGTTCAGCTTGTATTTGCCGACAATGTCATAGAATAGACCACAAAAACTGCAAATTATGTTTTCAATTAAGCGAGACTTTTGAGTTGTTTTTTTTTTTCAATAGCTTGTATCGTTTAAGAAATAGTAAGTACGTTGCTCATGCTCTTGCTTATCGAATCAGCTGGGAGACAGTGATCTGTGTGCAGGTAATTATAGTATATTGCTCTGTAAATAAAAAACGATAGAAAAGTTGAAATTAACATTAATGAAGTTACAAATACCGTGTTTTTTTAGTAAGAATAAATATATGAAGATAACGAACAATATTCAAGATCAAAAGTCCATAAAACAATTCAAAACAGGAGCAGAGCAAACACGGACCTCCCAAACATCAGAGGAGGGATCAGGTGCCATTAAGTAAAACATTAATTTCAGGCGGATTTGTCATTTTTTGCTATCTCTACCAAGATATGTCGAGTGGAAAGAATGGAAGTAGCTATTTTGTTTTATTTATGATGCAATCAGTATCTCTAATTCTCAATATGCCACAGCTTCCGTTTTCTTTAGCTTTATGATAGAGAGTAAGGATCCCTACATTATTAGGGGAAAATGAAATATACACTACGTTTGACTGACCTTCCATATAAATCAATGAGTGTATTTAGAATATGTAAAAGTGGTTTTTATTTAGACAAATCATGATAAAATGTGCGACGATTTTAAATAGAAAGATATTTCTGATATGGGATCATTTAAATGCATGCTATATCAGCATTTGGCTTATTTTGTTTGCAAGGCTATTTTGGGAAACTGTGCAAAAGCGAAAAGTGATAACTTGTTTTAGACATTCAGCACATTATAGATCGAAAGTAGATGGTAATGATAACTTAATAATGGTTATAGGAAATGTGATTGAAATGATATTGAAAATAAACTGTTTTTAGTCATTTATCCAGTTTTAGTTCACCTGAGCCGAAGATAAATCTAAACTAGGTAAAGGGAATTCAAGTGAGTACGTTCAAATAAAGGGTCACACCCTTTTTCGAAGGAGATAATTAAAAAATAGTAAAAGTTTGATGGTGAAATTTAATCATATTCATTCAAGAACGATTTGTATAATTATGTGAGAACTTTATTAGGAAAGATAGAAGGACGTTCTTTAATACATGACCCTAGTGGTCATAAGATGTAGTAAGAGTTGCTGTAAATTGTGCTTTATAAATAAAATTAATTTTATTACATACAGTGTTTTGGTAACGATCCCCTAATAAAACTAATATCCAAATAACTGTATATGTCCATTCTCAAGGATCCTGTAGGGCAACATGGGGCTTATACACTGTAGGTATTTGAAAATGAGACCTGCGCCAAAAACTTTTATTCAGCACCAAAAACTTTAACCTGCACCAAAACATTAACCTTGTCATTCTTTTGCTGAAATTGCAGCATCTGAAACCTTGACTGCTACAATGAAACACACTAAAAGCATCTTCCATGCATCTCCGAATAACCTAGGGATTAGAAGTACTTGAAAAAAAAAACTGCACCAAAAACATTAACCTGGGACGCCGAGGGTATTGCATAAGCTCCGCCACACTCGTTGAGATGAGCTAAAAACCGCTTTCCCCGTGTTAATACTACCACAAACAAGTCGGTCGATAGTAGACTAGTAGTTCACTAGAGACAAAATTATATAACGCCAATGAACCTAGAATAGAATGTAATTAGATTAAAATGCTTTATAATTAAAACTTACATTATTGTTCCCCTCCCTTACAAAAAAGTAATATGCTAAACAAACTAATTAACTATAGTTATGGTGGCTGGAGGGTCAACAAATTAACCATCAGCTATAACTTACATTTGTTAGATATGATAGCTTAAAGGGATATGGACACAGTTTCAACTGATTTTTTTTAAAACCAGTTTTAATGTTTACAATTCCTAATTAAGGGAATTCAAATGATCAGCAAAAGATTTGACCATCAATTGTTGATTCAAAAAGGAGATAAACTTAAAATCCTTAAAATTCTTTATAATGTTAACAAGGCTCGTGCCTTGTTTTTGTTTACATATAGAAAATGTCACACTTATAACAAATAAGATTACGCAAATTATTAGAAACTGTCTAATGGTATTTAGAATTAACTTCTTCATTGAACCAGAAGTCTCTGTCGAGAATACTCTACTGGTTTATACTAAAAAAAAAGGAAGAGAAAAGTTGCATTTGGGACTTGAAACTTTACAACAGCAATAAATAGAATAATGATCCTTGAAGGCTTGATCAAGTCTTTTGGTGGCAATATTGCAATAAGACTACAGCTGTAGGAGCAGCTTTTAATAAACTTTTCAAGAATTTTCAATTTTATTTACCATAGCAACACCGTTCATCGAAATAAATTAAAAAACAAAATAAAGACAATAATGTATCTTAGTGTAGTCTATCTGCATGCCACATTATATCATGATCAAACTAAAACTATATTATTTTTTGATAGTATTTTAAAATCATTTCACAGAAATTTCTATTTTTAGTAACTGCGGGAACACTGTTCATCGAAATCAAAAACCGAATGCGATGCACAGAATTATATATCATAGTATAGTCTACTTGTGTGCCAAGTTATATTGAAATCAGACCAAAACTGTAGGAGAAGTAGCATTAAAATTTTAAAAGCATTTCACAGAAATTTCTATTTTTAGTAACCACGGCAACACCGTTCATCTAAATTAAAAACCAATGCACAGAATTATGTATCTTAATATAGTTTACTTGTGTGTCAAGTTATATTGAAATCAGACGAAAACTGTAGGAGGAGTAGCATTTTAAAATCATTTCACAAAAATTTCTATTTTTAGTAACTACGAGAACACCGTTCACCGAAATCAAAAACCGATGCACAGAATTATTGCTAGCGCTCTCGAGCGCTATCAACTACGTTAGTCCAAATTCCTTGAATACGCATGCTCGGCTTCACGGTCGTGCATTCTGGGAAAACTGTGAAAACGACTATAGTTAGACCGTACGATAACAATTTCGTTGCACCATATATTGTGTAGCTTACACTTTAAAGATAACTACATGTTTGTAATACTTCAAATTTTTCGTTTTTTTTTTCTGAGGGAAAGGCCCGAGTCGTTATCTGATTGTTCTAAACAAAGACAAGGGAGTTTTTTTTCCGTCTAAGCAGGACCAAAGATCTAGACTCTCATTTCTGATTGGTCAATTCAGCTAATCATACAAATTTCAGAAACAAGAATTTACACACAAAAAAAAAAAAAAAAAAAAAAAACCCGAATAAATCCATTATTTATTAAAAATATAAAATAAATTCTGATGTGTATGACTTTTAACCTAACATGACCCAAAGGACCAAGCTCCTTCACAGCTTCACATTCGGAACTCTCTGGGTTTCTTTATACAACATACACTTTTGAGTTATTTTACATACATTCCTTTTAACTCCCCTGTATTTCCTTTGCTACATTGCCAAGAAATTCTATTCCTAAACCAGCTCATACGATGCTTCAATCGGCATCTTCTCCATATTATATAGAGCCCCCCTCTCCAGTAAAGGTCATAAATGTTCCGTTGCGCCAAAACTCCAATAGGTCAAAACCCCTCTCCCCGTTTCTTTACTTATGTGTCTATAAAATACACTTCACAAAGCAATTCAGTCACGTATAGCATCGTTTTTGAAAGTGGAGTGGGGGGGGGGGCAGCCTCAGAAATTTTTTTTTGACTTACCTGAAAAAGTTGACAAGCAAAAAACAAAAAACAAAATAAAAAAAAACAACGCGAAAATCCTTTTTGGTGGGGGGGGGGGGGGGGTTAAGAGGCAACTTTTTTTTCAAAGCCAACTTCTTCCAATACCAATTTTTCTGCTTTCTATGCTACATTTTCCTTGAATTAACTTAGTGTACTATAAGGTGGGGGGGGGGGCTGGCCCCCCTGTTGCTACATGCCTGCAATTTTAACTTTATCACTCTCCATCCTTGATAAAAATTAAAGAATTCTGCAAAATAAACCACTTGATCACGGACTCTTCTTTCTGTGTTTAAAAATTGCTACAGCGCTAGCTCACCTATCTTTTTTAAAAGATAATCTTGTGTATCCTAGTAAAGTCTACTTGTGTACCAAGTTATACTGAAATCAGACCAAAATTGTAGGAGGCTCAAGTGAGCTTTTCTGATCACAATTTGTCCGTTGTCTGTCGTCGTCGTCGTTGTCGTCGTCGTTGTAAACTTTTCACATTTTCGACTTCTTCTCACGAACCGCTGGGCCAATTTCAACCAAACTTGCCACAAAGCATACTTGGGTGAAGGGGATTCAAGTTTGTTCAAACGAAGGGCCACGCCCTCATCCAAGGGGAGATAATTGGGAATTAATGAAAATTTGGTGGTATCTTTTAAAAATCTTCTTCTCAAGAACCACTGTGCCAGGAAAGATGAAACTTATGGGGAAACATCCTCAGGTAGTGTAAATTCAAGTTTGTTCAAATCATGACCCCCAGGGGTAGGGCGGGGCCACAATGGCCGACCAAAGTTTTACATAGAAATATACAGGAAAATTCTTTAAAAATCAACTTCTCAAGAATAACAAAGCCATAATTGATCATATTGATATGGAAGCATCCTCAGGTAGTGTCAATTCAAGTTTAGTTTGTACAAATCATGACCCCCAGGGGTAGGGTGGGGCCACAATGGCCGACCAAAGTTTTACATAGAAATATATAGGAAAATTCTTTAAAAATCTTCTTCTCAAGAATAACAAAGCCATAATTGATCATACTTATATTGAAGCATCTTCAGGTACATGGATTCTAGTTTGTTCAAATCATGACCCTCAGGGGTAGGGCGGGGCCACAATGGCCGACCAAAGTTTTACATAGAAATATATAGGAAAATTCTTTAAGAATCTTCTTCTCAAAAATAACAAAGCCATAATTGATCATACTTATATGGAAGCTTCCTCAGGTAGTGTAGATTCAAGTTTGTTCAAATCATGACCCCCAGGGGTAGGGCGGGGCCACAATGACCAACCAAAGTTTTACATAGAAATATATAGGAAAATTCTTTAAAAATCTTCTTCTCAAGAATAACAAAGCCATAATTGATCATACTTATATGGAAGCATCTTCAGGTAGTGTAGATTCTAGTTTGTTCAAATCATGACCCCCAGGGGTAGGGCGGGGCTACAAGGGCCGACCAAAGTTTTACATAGAAATATATAGGAAAATTCTTTAAGAATCTTCTTCTCAAGAATAACAAAGCCATAATTGATCATACTTATATGGAAGCATCCTCAGGTAGTGTAGATTCAGTTTTGTTTGGCGGGGCCACAATGGCCGACCAAAGTTTTACCTAGAAATATATAGGAAAATTCTTTAAAAATCTTCTCCTCAAGAATAACAAAGTCATAATTGATCATATTTATATGGAAGCATCCTCAGGTAGTGTGTATTTAAGTTTGTTCAAATCATGACTGCCGGGGTTAGGACAGGGCAACAATGGCCAACCAAAATTTTACATAGACATATATAAGAAAATTCTTTAAAAATCAACTTTATCAAGAATAGCAAAGCCATGGTTGGTCTAGGGCTGTATCAATATATCGATACGTATCGATATTCAAGAAAAATATCGTATCGAAAAGTAACTTCCAATACGTATCGGACAGGCATTTTTTCTTCAAATTCTGTTTAAAAGATGGGAATTTCAATCACCAAAGATTATATTTTACTTTTTTTGAATTAAAACCTTCAATAATTATATAATTTCTAAGGAAATAACCCAGTTTTTATTATTATTACAAAATACAAAGAGGAATTTTTTTTAACATGTTGATTTTACTGTCATCAAAAATTTTAATTGAAGTGTTATTTTTTAAGACAATGAGACAAGAACTTAAAAATGGGTAATAAAACACTTAATTGTTATGAAATGTATGCATTGAATTGATTTAGAAGCCTTTTCTGATGGACTTGTTTCAGAATCCAATATATCGCATATCGCTTTAAAAAATATTGTATCGTATCGTATCAAAATTTTTGGCTCAATACACAGCCCTAGGTTGGTCATGGGATTACTTTTGGATATAAACTATTCAATAATAAACCAATTTCTACTTTTCCCAGCCACAGTGCTCAGGTGAGCGATGTGGCCCATGGGCCTCTTGTTTTGATAATACTTGAATTAGTTAAATATTTGTAAACATTAAAAAAATTAGAAAAATAAATTTGAAAACTTTTAGCTGAAACTGTGTCCTTGTCCCTGTTGTCAACTATCATCTGGCAAAGAAATACATACTTAAAATTTGGTCATTTTAATATCTTTATTTTGGAGCTCTTCGTCAAAAGAAGATCAAAAAAGTCTGAAAATGGCCGCAACCCAGCCCTCTTTGACTAAAGTCAGAGTTTCTCATTTTTCACTTAAGTAGTTTAGAGTTTTCACTTGAGAACTTTAAAGTTTTCACTGTCAATGACCTTGGCAGCAAATACAAATTATCATCGAGTCGTATGAGTATGCTGACTGACCTTTTCCATTATTGTCACACTGAACTGACGACGGATTTTTCCTTTATTTCCCAATCATGACATGGATAACACGGCGGGTGTGACCGGTTGGCAGGGGATGCTCACTCTCCTTCATGGCATCCCATCCCACCTCTGATGCATTGGAGGTCTGTGTTTGCTCTGCTCCTACTTTGTATTGCTTTATGGACTTATGAGTTTCAATACTGTCCGTTATCTCCACATATTCCATTACTATCGGAAAGGAAAGTATCAAAGTTTTCACTATATTCATTCAAATTTATATATTAATTGAAGAAGAAAACATATTAAGTTTTGTGAATGTAATAGAGAGCAGGATCCGGTTGTATCAATGGTTCATTAAATTTAATGAATTATTAAGCCTAATGATTCATTAAATTCTTAATGATACATTAGTTAATAAAGTCATTAAAGTGTATTGTACAAAACCTTTATTAGAGTCTTACTACTTAATGAATCATTAAATATTTAAGAATTCATTAAAGATTTATTAACATTAGGGGAATATCCCACAATGCAATGCATTAATACTTCCGGGGGCGTATCCGTGGGCGTTTCCTTTGTTTACAAATAAGCTCTAATGTTTTTTTTTTAAATCAACCGAATAGAAATTATTGTAATTATGACGTGAAAATTAAAAAAAATTACGACATTTAACGAAGTCTGTGAGTGTCTTGAAGGATATAGGCCTAACTTTTGTATTTAGTGACGGAATTCAATTCAAATATAATAGAAATCAGGGAAAGAAAATTAATTCTAGCGAAATTCAACTTTTCACCGAACTTACGTAGCGAAATATCGATATCATAAATACATGTAGCGGGGGGGGGGGGGGGTTGTTATGGAAGGGAAATACAACCAAAAGTCAGTGTATTTCGCTTTCATTCTTATTCTGTCTACTTGTCTATTATTTGGTATTATACAGGCACCGGGGGGATGCTCCCGCTCCTTCCATTTTTTCTCTTTAAAATCTGGGGTCGAGACATCTTTTTCCTATTTATGTATTATTATATGCACTCTACCTGATTGATAATGCAACTCTTTTGTCTCAATAAGCTGTTCATATGCCTGCTTATTACATTTTTTCACTTTGATTTTTTCTCTTCATTTACTCCTATTTTGTTCTATTCTTATAATTTTTTTTTTAAAATTCAGTCATACAAACAATATGAAACTCTTTCAACAAATGTATATGTAGTTATAATCATAATAATGGGAGGGGTTCTAGCAAAATTCAACTTATTTCTAACAATACAAATAGAAGAAAGTATCAATATCATTAATAGCAAAGTCACGAAGAATGTTCAATACAAACAATAAAGAAAAGGATAAAATACGGGAGAGTATAACGGCGAAAAATGGAATTACGAAATTTACCTTTTTGCGAAAAAGATTCATATATGTATATTGTACATGTAATTATGTTCTGCATTTTTTTTTTGCATTAATTTATTAGTGTCTTTCCGACAATTTTCTAGATGCAGACACAGGTTAATTTTTAGATAACTTAAAATACGTTTAATTTATTTATAAAATAATATCTTGATGAGACACCATTTACTAAAATGTAACTGAATCTTTCAATTATGACCTCTAAGAAAAATAAATACTATTACATGTTTATAAAATGTTGGGTTGGTAGGCAAGATTTTAAAAAATAACACTGATAAAGGCATATACTCGTATTTCAAAGATATCATATTTAAAGACGGTTACAGTTTTTTTTTTATCTACTCAAAATATACCTTTCTCAATGCAATGAATAAATTATAACATTTTGACATTAGCAATGAATAAAAAAAAATAATAAACCGTTAAAATATCTCTGAAGCGATTTTTTTTATTCATTGTTACATGTACTTGTCATGGAAGTATCAGGCTTGTGGTAGTATTTTTCAAAAATGAGTAAAAGTTGTTTTTTTTTAAATTAATTTACATGTAAGAAAATGTTAACACGCAAAAAATGACAATCTGTGCAAATATTTCGTGATGGTAGGCTGAAAGATGTGTGTGTGGGAAAGGAGGGGGGCGGACTTGCTATTACAGTACATGTATATAAAATAGATCTCTGATATATTATTCATATACATGATTTTATTGATACCCGTAGACCTTAAAATAGGAGCTGAATTTTATTTTTTCACTGTTAACCTATAACCACCTCATAGATGATGACGAAAAAAATGACGTCACTTAGCTTACAAATATACACGATGGTATTTTGATTCACTGGGATTACAGTTGGGATTTCTATTGTGATTTGATTTAAAGAAGCATCTTTATACCTATAATTTTGTTGACAAGGTAGGTGATGTAATTGTGATAACGAATGTCTTATTGTCTATATTGAAGGTTCGACAGCCCGTCCATTATTTTCTTTTTAAAACGTATCATTTCCGAATTTCCTCGTCCATAATGTGCAGTGAAAAAGGATCACAAAATGCTCTGATTCTTCTCATTCTGCCAAGCAGGCAAAACATAAAGTAAGCCGCCATACTTAATGACCACTTAATGAAGCCCCCTTACCTTCATTAAAATTGAGGAATTTAATGAAGGTTTAATGCACCGACTCGTTCATTAAAACATTGATACAACGGAATTTAATGACACATTAAAAATGATCAGTTTAATGAAGCTTTAATCATTCATTAAATATTGATACAACCGGGTCCAGGCAGTTATATTGGTTTTAATATATGAAAACCTTCACGACAACAGCATTTGATTCAAATACTTTTGAATAAATATTTACATCTTTTATTTCGTACTTTAACTCAGAAAAGGGGTTCGGCAAATAAAATTTTCTGAAGATTTTTACGAATTTTGACTATTAATTAATTATGATATATATAATGTCCAGAATGGAAATAAAGAATATATAGCTGTTCAAAGTTTTTCCTGTAGTAAATAAAAGTTTTCACACTTGTAAAAGTTTTACTATAAGATGGTTTCTGTGTAAAAATTGGTGGAAAGGGATTTTGTTTTAGTTTTGCAAAACTTGACAGAGAAGTCCTGAGTTGTGTTTAGGTTAAAGTCATGTAAATGCTACATATACTACTTGTTTTCTCATATAACGTCTAGTGGAGTGTTACTTTGTCCGCAAAGGATATACACACAATTGTAAAGCAAAGCTGGAAGATCGAATACCAAAACAGACATTGGAAAAAGGAAAACGTTAACTGTCAATGTCATCAATTTTAGCTGAAGTTAAAAGCCAATTTGTACATGCATTTGTGAAACTGGAAGAATTTCAACTGCAGGAGAGGACAATTCTGAAATGGAAAACATCAAAATTTCTCCCTCCTCAATGCAAAAAGTTCTTCATATATAAATGTTGTCCAATTACGATATAAAATATGGCATGTCAGAGGTAAAGAGGAGTAAATAAAAAGAAAATAAAAGAGGAAGTCAAGGAGGAGATTAAAGAGGAATATATGTTACAGGAAGAAAAAGTGGAGATACACCAAGACTTGGATGAGGATGAGTCAAACTGGTCAACTTTCTAGGTTGAGACAGTGATTACCGGACAAATGGATAGTTTAAAGCTGAATCCGACTCGTAAATAGGCATACGCCATTTTCGATATCATTATCCTCGGTATCAACACCTGCATGGGTATACTCTTCGCATTTGTTATTCCTGACTGCTTTATTGTCACGGGTTTCGGCTTGGAATGGCGACACGTGTTCGTGCTGGTTATCTTGAATTAACTTTGTTTACATTTTATTGCAGTTACGGGTGTCTATGTTTGTTTGTATACTGTACTGACCTTACAGTTATTGTAAGTTTCTTCTGTATTTTAATTCCCTGCATTTAAAGAAGTATTACAGTTTTTTTTGTCGCTACCGAGTTCTGTATAGCATACGTCCGTCTACACCGGTGTTGACTGATTACAATGAACAGTGACTTAGTCAGGCCCTGTATCTGGGGGTCCTCAGATATAGCGAGAGTGCGGTCGAAAATGGCGGAAACATTCTGTTTATGAATCGTGTTCAGCTTTAATGATAAACATTGAACACCAACATCCGGAATATATCACAGCTGAAGAACAGGATGTTTGTCATAAAAATACAACAAGAAACAAATTAATTGAATTGCCATTTCTATTGGCATAGCAAAAATTAACCAACCATACTCGTAGGAAAATAAGGTCAAAATTCTGAATCCGCCATAGAGTCGGGAGTTAAAAGAGGATCTAGTTCTGTGGATCTGGTAGCTGACAAGGCAGGTGTTACTTTAATTCCAAAACAAACTAGCACTTCCCAGAATTTGACCAATTGACAAAATCATGCAAGATGGAGAGGTGAGGAGGACGGACAGTGGTCACAAAATGAGAGAACAATATAATGGTGTATCATAAAACCATTAGCAACACACAGCTGCTGAAGAAACTTAGGGCCAAGGAGAGACAACATATTACAGACAGCTCGTGGTCTAATAATAGTTACATATTTGTTTTAGATACAAATGGGAAGAAACACAATAAGATCGATAAAATGGATGACATTGATAAAAAACTTGGAGTAAAAACATTTTGAAAATGTGTACAAACAAGGGCAGCTTGAAGTACTAGGGTGAGTTTGTTGTTTAATGGAATAATTATATGCCTTAACAATGTAATATGTTCGTAATTTTCTATGGTTTTCTATGTTTGAGTGGTTTTATGTTTGGTCTTTCAATTAAATAAAGGCTTTGAAAACAGCAGATATACTGTCGGCACTCTAAGGATAAATTATATTTCATTGATTGATATAAATACTTTTCAAGCCCGGCGTATAAAAAAACATCTAGCATGAAAATTCGTAAATGCACAGAAAACATCCACACATGGACACTCCCATTATATTCATATGGGAAGCGGGGGGTATCATTTAGTGAGCTCATTGCTCACAGTACCTCTAGATTTTTTTGTTTTGTTTTGTTTTTTTGCATGAAATACTGCATACCTCTTTTGTGTCTTGCGTTAACTTCGTCGCACTTTATTTTTAAATTTACTTGAGCGCCTTCCAAATAGTTTTCATAAAGGGCACATTGTCGTCCAGAATTTTAATATTAAATTCATTTCAATAAAATTTGATGCAATTAACAAAAGTAGCATATCACATGTATGCAAGAAATAAATCTTTTCTTTGAGTACTTTCATATTTCACGTATCTGACCGTGTCATGCTTATACATTGGACGTTTGACGTTCAATAAAGACATTTTGCCAATTTTTTATGTATTTAAACAAGGAAAATTCTTGGAATACTACACTGCCTCAAAGACTATCTTGGAATTATAAATCTCCTTTAAGACAAAATAATGAATCCCTTGTCAAATTAACAACAATCATGTTAATTATTAATGTTGGAGGGATTGGGAATAAGTATTTCAAAATGTACTTGTTTCAGTCTGCGCACCTGATAATTGAGTTCGATTAGCGATCAAATGGACAAGGTAAGGTATCATTATAATAATAGCTTTTTATTGTACCAGAATGCTCCGTGTGTTCTCCTCGCGGGCTCAGGATTTTTTATTGATGCTTTGCGATAGCCACTAGTTCTTCAGACGTGCGTCATAGTTCAAAATGCCATGTCCTTAAATTAACGTAAGTATACTTAATATGCGCGCGGTGGTTGTTCATTGAATAATTCCTTAACTATAATCATGAAAAGGGTGTAAATATATTCTCATCTAATTTTTGTTATGTATAATTGTGTTGTAAGAAGCAAAAAAAAAATAAAGGATCAGACCCTGTAATAAGAATCAGTCAAAACGATTAGATAATGAACATCCTAACACTAATTACAAATAATTGTTCAGAGTTATGGCCAAGGTTAAATTTTTGTAAAGGTGTCAAAAACAGGTCAACAATCAAGGTTAATTACAAGAGTAACAAAGATGCTGTTTTCTACGAAAAGGTCTGTCACAAGGAATATACATGTACATGATAAAATTGAAAATCGTAGCAACAACCATTTGACATTTGTGGGCAAGGTTAAAGTTTTAGCGGACCAAAAATATATTTCCACTATATTATCATCAATGCGCCCCTTCCACGAAACACCAGAATCAAAAGTTTTAAAACGTTTGAAAGAAACACCTTTCCTTATTATCATATGTGCACTTTGTTCTTTAATTGCCCAATACTCAGGAGCGGATAGGATTATTTAATAGTATTGATATTTGTAGTACAATGTATTATTGATAAAGATCTATCCTCATACCAGAATACCTGAATCAGGGGTCATGAAACACATTCTGGAAGAGGCACCCTTACTCATCGTAACTATACACTTAGGAGTAAAAAAAATATTTTGAAAGAAATTGACGTGCATTTGCACTACATTAGCCCCTCTTACCATATCTCCAGACCTTGGGGTCATGGAATTCAAAATTAAAGAGGGAACCTGGCTTATGCTAAGCATGTAAAATGTACTTTGTTTAAAAGATACCCAAACGTCAATGTCACGAGATCAAAGTGTATCTAGAAAGGTCTTGTTACAGGCATCACACGGGTTTAATATGAAAACATTATCCCTTCTCATTCAAAAATCATGTCCAAGGTTAAAGTTTTCGAAAAATAGGTCAAGGTCAAGAGGTCAATATTATTGTGAATTTAGAAATGCCTTGTCACTGGTAATGCACATGTTAAATATAAAAGCTGAATCTCGTCTCATTCAAAGGTTGTAGCCAATTCAAAGTAATATTTCAATTTTTTAAAAGTTCGTCAAACTTCAAGGACATCTCTACATGTATATGAGTCAAAATTTCTAAAAAGCTGAGACAAACCTTCAACTGGGCTATCTAATGATAAAGACGATATCCTTGGGTCTAAAACTGACTTGATTTTCTGTTTATAATTTAGTTTAAGTTTAAATAAAACATGATTTTGATTCGTTCATGCAGACTTGGATGAGGTCAATCAGAGAACTCATTTCTAAACCCGTCAAACTTAGCCTATTCGGTCAAGGGTTTATGTGGAGCGGAGCGGATCATAAACTCTTGACTTAGAAAGATGGATTTTACTTAAATATTTTCTTTTAATTGAAACACATGTCCGTAACATTTTTATCCAATTTCGGATTGTTTTTAAAGCACATTTTTGAGTATTAACCTTCGTATACTGGAATATGGCAGATCCTACGATTTCCTTGACTTGTTTCTTCTTTCTGAGAGGTGTTTTTTTTTCAAGTTTGGAAAATGAAACGAGTGAAAGGGTGAAAGATCTGGCGAATATTATTTGTCTGACAAAACATTAACTTTCTATTTATCCCCAAAACTACTATATATATAATTTCTCTTCATGGCCTGTAGGTTTGGACGCTGTCATGACAAAATTTAATGTAGTGGATTCCTGATTCTGGTTCCATCCTCTCATAAACCTTTCGATTTTTTGCAAAAATTTGCTTTCTAGACTGCTCCAGAAATTGAAATGCCTCCCCGAATAAGAATTTGAACAAGACCTAATATTTACGAAAATGACATATAAAACTATTTTTGTGCTTCTGAAATTCTTTGCGTTTTTCAGACCTTGGCTGTTTTTGTCAAGTGCATCTTATTGTTGTAAATTTGTTTTGAGGGTTTAAAGCAATGAGATCAAGTTTCACTATCTGTTTGAAGTTCAAACAAACGTTGATAACTTCAATTTTTGATTTTTTAAAAAAAAAAATAATTGTTTAGATATTCTTGCACGCTGTTGTTTTCACTCATTTTTCCAAAAATATGGTGATCATTGAGTACTAAGCTTTTTTACTGTCAAATGATTCTTTAAAACATTATAAACTACCCCTAAAATGATGTCTATAAATTTTGCTATGTGTCTTAAATTCAATCAAACATCATCATTGATTATTTGTTGAATTTTCGCAAACATTACATTGGTTGTTGTAAGTATTTGTCGCCAAGGACGGTACCCATTTTTGATGCCTATTATATCACTTTTGTTCATTTGAATCCACCTGCTCATGTGTCTATAAAACAGACATTAGTTGCGGTAAATTTCACATATTTCATTGAATATTTCTTTGGGATTCTTAACAAGTTTTACAGCCGCTTAAATGAAGCGTTTAATTTCGCTCTTTTACTGATTCTTTACCATTCATTTTTAATGCAGTGTCTTGAATAGCCCTTGTTTTCCAGCTTTACACAATGAAACTATGTGATGAAAAGTGTTCACATAAACTGTTATAAATTCATTAAAGATTCAATAATGAGAGAAAGTCAAGCTTAATGTCATATGATTTCTTTGTGACAGACGGACAGAATTACAGACTGACAGACGAATGAGATTTTATGTCCCCTGGCTTTCGCGAAAGCGGAAGACAATAAAATGTTTTCGTTCGGTTGTAAGTACAAGAATTAACCTCGCAGAGAAAAAAATGTGGATTACTATTTTTCTGCAACAGCTGCGACGTTAACATCCGTACTGACAACCAAAGAAAGCATCTTATTGTTTGTTTATGCCTCCTCTTTTCCCATATGCTATGAAAAAGGACAAAAGCTAAATGTATATTGAAGATGAATTTTATTGATCAAAATAAAGGTTTTGGTCAATAAACAAAAATTGTAGTTAATATAAGCATCAAAGGTTGCCAACAAAAATGGACAATTGTTCTTTACACCTATAAAATATTTCTTACATACATGTATAATAATAACAGAACACAAACTCTATATTAACTACTGTTTGTCGAAAACAATTGTAAAACATGTATATACAGTTTTCTTCATACAAAACAAAATCCAGAATTTAACATGTAAATACAGAGAGTATACAATGTAGTTTGAATCGTATAACATCGGCAAAAGTGGGGTCAATCATCCACAGTTGAGAAGATCATATTCATAAGGATCTTTGAAACGACCCAAACTATGCCACTGCATGTACATCATTCATATAAAAAATGCTTTTACAAGAAGGAATGAACATGTAAGAAATAATTACATCAGGACATACACGCACATATATGCATAATATGAAAACAAGTAAGTATTTCTTAGTACAAGAGTTCTAAATAAGACAACAAATGAGTACTAGCCCCAGCAAGTAATCTTGCTTCATTGAAAATGTCTATACATACATAAAACATGTTACCGGCTCAAGCAGGTAACACTTCAGATATACTTTTATTACTGGCACAAGAAGTATTATAACATTTAAAAGTAATGCATGCATTCATAATGGTACCGGCCCCAGCAGGTACCTATGAAATAAAGCTTATGTTATCTGGCATTTCGGGGTATCGCTAAATGTTTCTGTTGACTCATTTGAATACCGGCCCTCGCAGGTATTCAAAAAAAGTTTATGAATCAGTAGGAAGAGCATTACTGTATATATTTATAAAACTTTGTTATTAATAAGTAGAGGTAAAATTCTAATATAGCTAACTGAATACTGGCCCAAGCAAGTATTCAACAACCATAAGCTAAAAGCCAATACCGAAAAGAGAGTCAATTAAGCAATGAATTTGTTTACTCACTAGTGGGCACATGATTTGATCTTATATACTTCTGAAATGCATTGGATTGCCATCGTCCCATAGCCCTAATCTGTGTATCCGTACATCCCTTAAGAGCCGCTGCTGTAGCAGCACCTATTCTAAAGCTGTGTCCCTTATATTTTGTACTGTCTAAACCACACATGAGCAAACATTTTTCAAGTGTATGATTAAACTTGACCCTATTTAGAGGTGAGCTGTTATCCAAGAGAAACAAAGGACCAGTAATATTTTTCCTTATATTTAAGTACTGTAAAAGTTCTTCTACTGAAGAAATTTTGCAATCTCCATGTGAGAAATGAAATAAACTTAGGTATACCAGAAGAGTTGTGCTTAAAAGTTTTAAAACAAACATTGACCTGACAAGCTTTTCCAGCTTTACATGTAAAAGTGACATCTGGAAGTTGGATGACTTCTTCATAATGACCCTCAGAGCCGACTAACTCTCCAATACGTGCAAATGCCGAAAATTCAAACAGAAACAAAGCCTTAAACATTTTTTGATTGTTTTCTTCCATAACCACTTGTGGTACACATGATACCAATTGGTCTAATATATGGTTGGTAATACGTAATTTAATATCAAATATATTGCCCAATTGATAAGCTCCAGCAATTAATTTTTGTATTAAAAATGTCTGTGTAGGATCCTGATAATTCAAAATTTTATGCACGTACCCTAATGCTGACAAATAAGTAGAGATGGGTTTTGGTAAGAATGCTGCAGAAAATAGATTTGCTACAAAAAGAGGAACTATGGATGAAGTCAAAGGCAGCACACGTGGTATACTGTAGGAAGTGCAGAAAGATACAAAAGCCCGCCAAGCTCTGTTATATGTTGCTGTTGTGAATGGTGCCATAGCTGCAGCTGTAAGCTTTTCAATGTCGTCCAGAAGTTTTGAGGCATCAGTGTTTCTGGCACCATGGTTGGTTCTACTTGTGCATCCAGCGCTAACTTCCGGAATTCTTGAACCTGCAATCGAGAAAGGCTATCTGCCAACTTGTTGTGTTTACCAGGTATATATTTGTTTTGCTCTAAATACAATATTATGCTTCAGACATTGCATGACCAAATACCTAACCATCTGTAACACTAATTGATCTTTCCTAGATAGCTTATTGATAACAAACTAATGCCTCATTGTCAGTAAAGAACAAAATAGAGTGATTAGCAAACAATCTTCCCCAAGTAGAAACTGCAAGTACTATCGGGTAAAACTCTAAAGTCATAATGTTCAAATTCTTCCAGTTACCATAAAACCATTGAGTTTTATATATTCCTGCAAAGCCTTTTGACTTTGCAGCATCTGTATACAACTGGAGGGTGTTGCTTGACAGACATTTCTCGTCTAAAAACAGTCTTACCATTATACTTTTCAAGAAATATCAATCAAAGAAAACATTGTATTGTTTGTATATACATGTATTACAATCATTGTCGTGAGACAACGCCTTAGCACACACGTCAGGATGTAATTATTAAAAGTTTTTGTGGGAGATAGAAGAGGTGGTTGTTTTTAACACATATTCATCCTGTGATTTTTTTTTTGGTATATGGAGATCTAACAACTGTATAACAAAGTGCACTAAGTTATTGGGAAAAGGTTTAAAGACGTGTCTAAATAAAACGGATTTTTGGCCGAAAATTATCAAAATAAAATTGCAAAGAAGCATGTGGTTTTTCTTCTTAACACGTGCAATATTTAGAAGGGGAAAAATATAATTGAGAACATCGGATCGAAGGTGATGACGTTAAACGATACCATTGTAAGTGTTGTTTAACAACACTCTCAAGATTTTCATTTCTCATATAAAGACGCCAGCACTTGCCAATTTATACCTATACTCGGCATTCAGGGCCGCTGAGCAGTGAGGTATCTTTTTCATGCCAATACCTACTGCATCGAGGGACCTCGGTTTATTAGGTCTCATCTGAAAGATCGGTCGTCACGTCACGCAATGGATTTGAACCCGCGATCAAATGCTCAGCTTCTCACTCTGAGAATCTTACAGCAGACGCTCTTACCACTGAACCACGATGAGAACTTTTTTTTCCCTAAATGCTTTCAATTAAGGTATATATTGAATTCATAATATCATTAAAATGAACATGAAATTATAACTTAATATTCACTTCCCATAGGCGTCGGAACGGGGGGAGGGGCTTAGCCCCCTTCCCCAGTTTTTTTTTTTGCAAAATAGACATTATATAGGCATTGAAAATTGGGATTTACCTTTTTTTTTGGTTTAGTCCCCCCCACTTTCGATTCGCCCCCCTTTCAGTTTGCTTCCGACGCCCATGCCTCCTAAAATGTAGGGGGGGAAATGCTAGCATGCGCCACACTGAAAACTCTAAGGTAGTTTTAGAAAATTACAAAATCACAATTTTTTATCAAAACGCTCGACATGCTAAAAGTTTATACAGTTTATACACAATATTTTTTGTAAAAAATTCTAATTCACTGTACATAAGTAATTTAAAGTTCATATTAACAAGATGTGTTCTTAACAGACAGACAAACAGAACAAAAACAATATACCCCACGGGATCTTTTGGTCCGGGGGCATAAAAAAGGTGCTAAGTTTCTGGTTGATAATACCTACATATGTAGCCCCATAGTATAATACCGGTATTAACAAGGTATCCCAACTCCGAATTTCGCGGAGTACTACCCCACTCACCCAAATCGTATGGACACTTTCAGAGGAAACGTAGGGGCAAACTGCTTCTTACCATGATAATTCATATACACAATCATATATATCATGTTGTCTTATAATTTTCTTAACTCAGCGTCAAAACTTTTCTTACCGAGTGGAAAAGTAGAATCACCATGAAACGGTACGTGCAGAAGCAAAAATATACAAGCATTCAAAGAATTGTGGTACTAACTGTTCAAAAGTTTAGAAAAAGGTTAAAGATTATAAAAATTAGATCAAACTCTTAGGTAAAGGTGAAAAATATTTATACCAGCTGAGAAGTCGTGTCAAAATAAATACACAGGTGAAGTATAAAAGCCCTAGCTCCAACTATTCAGAAGGTTAAAGAGTGGTATTTTTTATAAAAGTAAGTCAAACGCCAATGCCAGACAAAACTCCCGACAATTTGAGTAAGGAGGTGAGATCTGCCTTACAATCATTAAAAAATCGGGATGACATTGTAATTAAGAAAGCAGACAAAGGCTCTACAGTTGTAGTAATGGATAAAGAGACTTACATGGCGGAGGCCCATAGACAACTCTCAGACGAACGTTTTTATAAGAAACTGGACTCTGACCCTACTAAAGACTTAGATACATAATTTAGTGCACTGGTTTTTGATTTCGTTGAACGCTGTTACCATAGTTACTAAAACTATGATTTTATTAGGAATTTCTATAAAAGACTACTCCTCCTACAGTTTTGGTCAGATTTCAATCTAATTTGGCGTACAAGTAGACTGCATAAGGCTACATAGTTTAGCATTGGTTTTTGATTTTTATGAACGATGTTACCATGGTTACTAAAAATAAATTCTTAGAAATACTTTCAAATGGATACTCCTCCTACAGTTTTCGATTGATTTCAATATAAATTGGCACACGAGAAGAGTACTTTAAGGTACTTAATTCTATTTATTGCTGCGCGGGTATGTTAACGACGTTCGATCCTGATATTTAAAGTCTTAAACTTTTTTTGCCAAGTATATTTTTAGTTTCTACATACATAGCTTAATTAAAATTCAAATCAAAAAATGGGGGTCAATATGCTTCTTTTAGCGCTACAGAACATTTAATATGACCTTTCTGCACTGAAATTTGTGTCTTAATTAAAAATTACACCTTCGACGTTTTCCCTCCAATATTTTTATCCAATTAAAGCATGAAACAAAATAAACTTTAAGTTTGTTTAAAAAAAGACACTTAAAAATTGTGACTAAGAAAAAAATTCAAATTGCTTCGCATAATCAATTATGTTACCTTTCTGCACTAATAAAATGTTATTTTTCTGGCATTGAAAATATAATAAGCAAGAAAATTATTTTAAAGTCTTTAACTTTTTCTCATTTTAAGCAAATAGGTCAAAGTTATCTTGAATATTTAGAAAAGAACATCAAAAGTGGGGGTATATGATGTACATTTTCAGATATTATTAAAAAAGTGTGAATTTTACGTTAAAATAGGCTCAATTTTTTCCCAGATTTTCAGAATATATTTACTATATTTGTCACACTTTGTTGATATAATTTACGAGAAATAATTTAATAGATATTTCAGAACCAGCATAACATATTTCACTGCAAAAAACAGCTTTGTGTGCAACCAGCATGGAAAAATAGGCATCCAAAATTAACAGTACTGTTATTAGTTCAGATGGAAAAAAACCTGACCATTTTCGTCTAAAAAACCTTCCGCCACAAAATATAGTCCCTAGCTTAATTCTACTTGAATGGAATTTAATCGCGGTTTTTTTCATTGAATATAGTTTAATTTGCATTGTAGAATTCAGTTTTATTGTTAGAACCTAAAAATGATGCTTAATGTTATGAATAAAGGACCTGCGCGAAATACTCTCAAAATATCAAGATCGAACGTCCTTAAGGCAGCATATGGACCAGAATTCGGCGAATTAACACTTTTTTATAATTATGTAACACTAATAAATCGGAAAAGTCAAGCATAAAACTTTTGTTATAATTATGCATTCTATAGACTTCAATGGGACTTATTATACAGGAAGTACTTCACCACAACGTCATCACGTGACATCTATAATTAGAAAATATGCCTTAATGAAAAAGTGAAAAGTTCAACACTACCCCGGGAATAATTAATTTCAATTTGTAATAATAATTATGTAAAAACATCTCTGTACCATGAAGTGCTGCTAGAATCCTACTGTCCTATCACAGAAATAATTATTCAACACTTTCTGAGGAAACCTTCCCAAAATTTTTACATTTTGTTCATAACATCGAAAAAAAAGCATTAATTCCCGTAAACCATACGATTCTAGCAGCACTTTCCAAAAACAAAAGAATAAGAACTTTAGATAGAAAAAAAATTAAGTTTCAAAGTGTGCGGCGTAGTGTTGAACTTTTGCAACATATTTGTTACGAACGACAGAGGAAAGGCAAGTAAACACCCTCCCTGCTTTAATTTTACGAAGAAACTGTTGAAGTATATTACCATACCTTATTCATAAGCTTTATTCCCACAAGAATCACACATGATATTCATTCTAAATGCTTTTAAACTACGATTTCTTGTGTTTGTTTACATGAATTCTCGTTACGTTTCACTTTCACTCTGCTACTGCATGATCAACAGTTATGACGTCACGGGTTTGGTATTTAACCCCTGTGATAACTACAGAGACCCAGAAACGACAAAATTTTGTTTGTATTATGCCTCTGCATATTTTGATTAATTTTTACGACCTCAAATCAATCTTAGATATCGACTATAAGAAATTGTTATCTCTAAACTTCACGTCATATAGCTTACTATGACGTCATATCATACAGGTAAGTAGAATATTTGGTTGTAACCTTAACCTACCTGCGTGCCTGTTGCAAATTCAATTTCACCGGCGGATATAGAGGGGGCCTAGGAGCCCCCCCCCCCTCTTTTGTGTGCAAAATAGAGATAAGATTTAATAAATCATTTTTTTTTGGTGTGGCCCCTCACCTACCCCAAACTGGTCGGGTCCCCCTTTTCAAGATTCCTAGATCCGCCACAGAATTTAGCATTAAAATGTGCATCCTTCACGGAAGTGAAATAAGAGCATCTGAAGTATAATATCCATAACATAGTATACCAGGTTTCAAAATAAATGTCAAATAATGAAATCAAGTTTTACAAAAAGGGGGTTTGGGGTGGAGAGGTCCAATACTTCATGCGGGATTTGAACAAAGTATTTCTTCCTTCTATAATCAGCCTGTAGGCTGTCAGTAGAAACTACAATATATTCTCTGTCGGTAGTGACTATAAATTAAATTCCACGCGCTCTACAGAACCTGAGAATATTTATATCCTTTTGTTTACCTTTTCTTACCTTTATGGAACAAAATATGATTTATTCATCTTGTCCAACGTAAAGAGTGACAATGAAGGCAAACATTTTTTTTGTGTGTGCCTGTTATTGTGGTTAAGAACCTTAATTGAACAGGTTTTTTTTCGAAGAGGGGGTGGGATGGGGGTTAGAGAATTAAAAGACCAACATGCAATTGAATACGATTTCTTTCTTGGTCATGTTTTCTAATTATCGCTTATGATGGGTGCTTTAATTATGACCCGCCGAAAATGGCTGAACAATTGCCGACTCAGCAATCAATATAATAGTATAGCGGGGTTTCTTTAGCAGGTGTATAGTTAGGTGTTTTGCTTGCTCAAATATATGCCTATAATTTTGGCGGAACTTTTTTTTGGCGGAGTGACATTGCTCAAGAGAATAAATTCATATTTTAGATAAGTTTCAATAAGTTTAATAAACGTTTGAATACCAATTTACACAAAAGTTTAAGTAAATTTATACAATAACAAATGAGTGAAATTGCTTTCGAAACAGACTAATGAAAGTTATTTAAGGATATACAATCCTCAGCTAGGAAGGATAACTCCAAAAATAAATATTTAATTTAAAAAGCATGAAAATGAGGCTGGAAAATGAAAATTTTTCGTGCAACAATTTTCATTTTATTCATCTTTATACGATTTAATGTTTTTGGAAGTCTTAGCAAAGGTCTGATAAAAGTTGACATCTGTATCCTATAAAAGGAAAAAAAATCATACAGTTTCAGAGAAATAAGATTTTCTTGAACATAGCCTTAGATACCAATGCTTATTAGCATGATTTGAAATGAGAAGTGATTTGTGGTGTCTGGCAATGGTAGGAAGAGCCTTTTACCCTATGTATTATAGAAGACAAAAAATACCAAATAAGTATAAAAATCATGACAATTTCTCTGAATGACTGGATACCTATTGTTTTTTAACCTAAAATATATTTGTTGATCAATTTGCAATTGGAAAATGCATTGCTGATATTCCAATTCGCTTTTTCTGCAAAAATATTGGAAATCTGATAATTTTCCCTATATGATATGATAAACTTTAACCCTTAACTTTAAAGAAATACTGTGGATGAATTTACGTAATTTTGTGGATTTATATATATTTTATGAGTAATTTTGATTACGTAACTGCTTATTTTATAAATCTGAGGATCAGACTACCTTAAGTGATATCACTAGAACTTGAAGTACAAATTTCGATGCTTCGTGAATTCACCATAGCAGCAGATCTGTAGCTCGCTCAATTATCAGAATTTTACAGTAATTTCAAGCTTTTTTTCTATTATAAGCGTCCGCCCTAAAATCAACAATCTATTACAGAGAAACTGTGTCACCTGCGTAAGGAAAAAAGAGCATACCGGATCTAGAAACTGGGGGTCGAAGGTAAGGGGGGGGGGGGTGAGACACTTTAAGAGGGGCGGGCGGGGTCATAGGGAGTTGTGGTATAAAATTTTATCGCAGAAGTTAAAATGAGATATCGCTCGAAAATAAAAGAGTTACAGAAGGCCCACATTAATATCCCTGACTTCAATGTTCTATCCGGGAACATACAAACCGAAAAGGGAAAAAAAAACAATATTGAAAGAAAAATAGATTTTGAATTATTTGTAATCATAGGATAAGGTGTACTACATTATAAATCACAAATTCGTTTGTAGTTAATTTTTGGAATTCGCATCTCTTTAACAGAGTTTATGGCTGACTTTAAGAAAGGCAAATCAACTAAAAAACTAATTTTAACCTACTTTAACTTTTGAAGCAATTAGAGAACTCATATCTAATTATCAAAAGAGCTTTTCTTTGTTGTGGAATTGTGGTTTACATTTATAAAAAAGGTGATTAAATGTTTTCAAAATCATGACTTGCAATTAATTATCTAATGTGCAATTAACACAGAATTTTAAAATAAAAGTGCATTTATTAACCGATTAATTAAAATAAATGATTTACAGCTGTTTTGAAGACACATGTTTATAGGAAAACTATCAAACATGGAGTTATCAAATTGATATAAATCGGTAAGATCGTTATTTCACATTCTCTATCAATATTTATTTATTTTTTTCTTTATTTTTGAGAATTTACATGCACAAATAATTTTTAATAGAGGCGGGTATCACTCACTGCTTTTGTCCGTCGTCGTTCGTGTTCTGTTGATATTTGAACAATGTTAACTTTTTTCCTGAACCACTGTACCAATAGCAGCATATGTACACGTATTTTAATGAGTGCAAAGGTACACTTGATCCCCATGAAGAATATTTAATACATAACAGGAAGCCACCACCTGTCAGCCACCACCTGTCGGTGGAGGGCTGCAAATTTAGACCTGTCCTCTGCTTCACTGAGCAGAGGGATCTTTTCTTCCCTGCACATACTGCTACAAGAGACCTCAGTTTATTTGGTGTCACTCGAAGGACCATCTCCACTGGATTACTAGGGTTCTATTAACTGTGACGCCAGAACAACCTTGACATAAATGACCATCTCCATTCTAGCCTTCTATAAAATTGTAACATTTGTGAACCTCAAATCAGGTTTTCTGTTGTTGGAATGATCATGCTTTAATCTTCCCCTCCCTGCCCACATGTATTCGACATTTAGATATATCGACGACGTATTGTCAATTAACAATGGTTAGTTTCACTTTTATGTCGATGTATTACATGCCGGACTCCGACACATCTGTTTCATATTTGGATATTTCCTTTTAAAAGACGTTAATGGTAATCTAACAACCAAGCTTTATGATAAGCGTGATGGCTTTAACTTTTTCAGTTGTCAAATCCTCTTACTCATGCAGCAATATATCTTTTTCACCTGCAAACAGGGGGATCCTTGATTGCTCTCTCCAAATTTACATTGTTTTATGGACTTCTGATCTTGAATGCTGCTCGTTATCTGCATATACAAATATTTCTTTAAGCAAATAAACTTGCATATTGCACATGAAGGATAAGGAATGTTGCCTTAGAAATGTCAATTTTGTGGTATAAAGGTTAGAGGTTCTGTTTGGGGGCTCTTTTGATTATATTTAAGAACTGGAAGTTCATTCGTTGAAGGACTTTATCTCGTAATTGCGACGATGTGTGCAATGAAATAACGTAACACCTATTTTACAGCTTATGACATCTTCCAGAGAAAAGTGCACAAAGGTCTGTCAATTTTTCTTTTGTTTTTATATAATAATAATATTTGAAGGAAAAATAGTTGCGATTATTGTAATATTGACAGAAATTACGATGCTACCTTCTTTTTTGACAAATTTTATTGGTTCCATCGTAATTAACTACAAAAATTGGTCAATTCAATTTTCAATGTTTAGACAAAATGCAATCACGTACTGTTGTTAAAAGTTTTCATACTCAGAAGAATTGGATAGAAAAGAACGAGAGAGGAAACGTACAAAGAGACAAAACCTAATGAAAAAGTACGAGAAATACACAAAGTTTTTGAAAACAAACAATCATCTCTTCAAAATGAAGTCAAACACAAATTGTTAACGAACAGAAAAAGAAAAGACCCTTAAGGGTAGTCCTCAGTAATAAGTCGGCTAGAAATCTATAGAAGAAAGAATATAGTACACATGTATGACGATGCTTGGAGAAAGATTAAAATCAACAGTAAAACAACATCAACAAGATGAGAACATAAATGCAAAAAAAAATCACTTGGCAAGATATTTCAAGAGTAGTATCACACACAGGCACTTGTTTCGTATACGGGGTACCCCCTACCTATATTTACCACAACGTACCTAACTCATTTTCGGGCACCCCCGCTTCAAGCTCGTAGTTACTTATAAATCAATCATACACCTACATTATCTTGACATAGTTCGCTCCCAGAGATATTTTTCTATATTGCTGACGTTTCCTATAAAGATCTTTTGTTGTAAAATGCTTATTTATTTAAGAAATAAGGTATCATTTTTTGAGTGTTATTGGGATGTAAAACGGGTTGGCACATGATCAAATCTTCCATAAAGCCCTTCGGGCTTTATGGGATTTGATCACGTGACCAACCCGTTTTACATCCCAATAACACTAAAAACGGGTTGGCACATGATCAAATCTTCCATAAAGCCCTTCGGGCTTTATGGGATTTGATCACGTGACCAACCCGTTTTACATCCCAATAACACTCAAAAAATGATATCTTATTACTTATTGCCTGACGTCACGGCGTCAAGCAGTATAAGGATTGATATTTCCAAGATCCGAAAATGTGCGACCATATCTAAAGAGCTAGATTTTGTGAAAGCTGATTTACATTGGAATTCTTTACCTGCATTTTAAAAGAAACAGTTTTCAGAAAAAAGAAACATATTACTGATGCGAATTACTGCAGTGTTTACTTCCTTTAATCTTTTGCATGGAACAGATTATTCCATATGATTTGCCGTTTCAACATATCCGTGTATCCTTTTTTCGGCATTTCTTTACTACTGGATCAGTCCATTTATATTCTACGAAAGGGGTGAATCGCTCTTTTCGCGCCAAATGTCACTAGTAAGCTACCTTGGATTGTTCTATTGTATGAATGGGTGTGCTAACTTCCATGGAATTAAATAAAGTTTGTCCTTTTAATGCTTCAGAAATTCTATCTACAAGTTTTATACCATTCTTTCAAACAACATGTCATATACATCAGTATACATGGTATATGGACATGTAACACTAAAGAAATCATGTTTCTAATTTGTTTACCGATCCCGCGGTTGGTTTATTCCATAAATGGACGAGTCCAATAATAACAAACAACGCAGTTCAAGCCATCGTCTCCAGATGCATGATCTATTATGTCTTTGTTCGGATGCACACAATAAATAAGAAAGTAGTGAATAATCTTGGATACTTCTTTCTACAAAGCTAACTATTGAATTTACTTATTTCATTCTCAATATATCATGTATTATATGAAAGTGTCATCCCCCACCCCTTTTAAGGAAAAAACAACGAACACACATTACTACTGTTTACTTCAAAGGAGAAAATACACTCCAACAAAATGTGCTTTTGATTATATCCATCTTTTAAAATGTTCAAAATGCGTGATTTGATAACAGATTTCATAATAGGTGTTACAATGTACCTTGAAATCTATTTAGATCCAAGGGCAGATCACTCCACTTTCAGACCCCCCCCCCCCTCCTCTTCAACTACAAAGTTCTTTAGTATGCAGTGTAGAGATGATATTTCCAGAAGTTCAGTAAAATCAAAATTTCAATTACATAAGGTTCTCAAAATATAAAGTTAGGATATTTTTTAAACCCACAAAGTATTGCTCAAAAGGGTTATCACTCTTAATGCAGATAAATTGATTGATATAGTCAGGCAAGCTTTTTAAAAAGCTGTTACTTGTATTTACATTTGTGACTTATTCATACTTTAAACTTGCCTGCTTGTGACTTTTAACGTGTGAAATGCATTATTTTTCAAACCCAACGGCATGTATGTAATCCACTGACCGCGCGTCGACCCTTTATGACGTCACAGAGAAATTACGTCGAACGTTTATCGATACGAACATCTATGACCTCTTGACCCCGTACCTGTATTTATACAGTTATAAAAAGGCTTGCTTTCAGTAGTGTTATATAAAGGAAAACATTTGCAAATGTAAATATTCATCGATAATCAGCTGGAATCATATTAAGACAAACTATAAGCTACATTAGTAAATACGAGCTTGTAGCGGGGGTGCTCGAAAATGAGTTAGGTACCTTGTGGTAAATATAGGTAGGGGGTACCCCGTATACGAAACAAGTGCTTGTGGTATCACAGCACTGTTATGCCACCAAATATAGCCTAGAATATTTATTTCAAATATATCTGAGAAAGAAGCATACAATAAATCTTATTATGCAGAGTGAAAACAAGCATGAAACTGATGTAGATTTCAGCACCTTTGCTGAACTGCTCCAAAGGAATGCATGTTGACCTAACTGAGAATTTAAAGGTGTAGAAACTGCCTTAATGTGAGGAACAAGTTGTCGAGTTAAGAAAATGAAAACAAAATCTCTAGTCCAGAAACTGTTACTAGAATCACATTGTTAGAATTGATTCTGTGCTTTTAACCATCCAGTTAGAAGTTCTTCACTGTAAAATGACCTATAAACATGGGGATTAAACTTATGATGATAACAACGAAGTAATAATTCGTCAAAATTCTGATGATAGCAACTTTGATAAATATTTATTCTATCAATATGAGGATTTCTTCACTTTGCAACAAAAGTTTTTATCCATAGGAAATGTTAACTTGACCTTCATTACCGCACACGGAGTTTAAATATAGATTCGATACGCAAGAGCATGCTCTACGTATGAACAATTTCTAAAACGAGGTAAATTATTGACAAACAAGTTGACGAAACAAGAATATCAGCAGTCTAAAGTTTAAAGTCATCATTTCTTAAGTTCTATGGTCGATACAATGCCCTTGTCAGCAAATACAATCTGTCATTGAGTCAAATGCTCACTGACGTTTTTCATACTAATTGTCAGTCCATTATTTATACACTGAATTTCCGTTATTTCCCGATCATGACAAGGAGCGCACGGCGGGTGTGACCTGTCGGTGAGGGATGCTTACTCCTCCATTGCACCTGATCCCACCTCTGACGGTTTGGAGGTCCGTTTTTTGCTCTGCTCCTATTTTTTTTAATTGTTTTATGGACTTTGATATTAAATACTGTTTGTTATCTCCATATCCTTCACGCTGATGGTAATCTAAAAACCAAGATCTGTTATAAACGTGATTACTTTAACTTTTCTATCGTGAACTTCCCTTACCTGTGTAGCAATATACCTTCTTCACTTGCATACGGAATTTATATATTTCAGTTGATTCGATACGCAAGAGCATGGTCTTTGTATGAACAATTTTTAATAAATTATGACTAAGAAGTTGAAAAAACAAAAATTTCAGAAGTCTCGATTAAAGTCATCATTTCGGAAGTTCTATGGTCGATACAATTGTCAGCAAATACAATTTATCATTGAGTCAAATGCTGACTGACGTTTTTCATACTTATTGTTAGTCCATTATTTATACACTGAATTGACGACGGATTTTACCGTAATTTTCCCGATTATGACAAGGAGCACACGGCGGGTGTGAATGGTCGGCAGGGGATGCTCACTCCTCCATGGCACCAGATCCCACCTCTGATGTTTTAAGGGTCCGTGTTTGCTCTGCTCCTATTTTGTATTGTTTTATGGATTTTTAATCTTAAATACTGTTCGTTATCTCCATATGTTTCATACTACATTATTATTCTCATATACATCTCATATTGTTAATTTTATGTTGTGATAATTAAGCATTACTCTTTCTGTCCTCTGTGTTGAAATTTCTTCATATCATGAGCTGACATAAAAATCATTTTTGATAGCGCTTCATACTTCAAACTATTTTTCATTCGGTTCTGAAAATCAATATTAGAAATTAAAAATTTTCTTAGTGAAATGTATAGCAGAGGGTCAGGACCCCTAAACAACTCGTTAATGGTAACTTAACAACAAAAAATTGATAAGAATATGATGAATTTAACTCCAGATAGAATGATAAATATCAACAGGATAAAAAGGAGTATTTTATCAACATTATATTTTACGTCATCTTCGTAGAAAAGCTATTTTTGAACTAGCCATCAGGGCTTGTGCAGTAATTCTCTCAAGTGAACAAGGACAAGGAACATTTATCGTGTTTGAACAGAATATCAATTAATTGTTTTTGCCACCTTGACAGAATACGGGGTCACACTAATGTGTTGAGAATAACCGCAAGAATGTACAATTTCTCTTATACCTCTACAGTAACTCTGAGTGAGACAAAAATCAATATATCAGTTCATTTTAAAATCTGAACAATTTTTTCAAACCTTTTATTTGCAACTTGTGTCAAAAAATCAAAAAGACATATATTACCATTCAAATTGATTGTAATTATGGTAAGACTATTTGCGTAATTTACTTTACTCATCTCTTTTGCTTATCACATATAAATAATTTAGTATATTTAATATTTTAATTAATAATCATCATACCCCTAAGAAAATTCAAGCCTCTCTGTCTGTCATAATTATGTTCTTATCTGCATTTCTATTTCTTCAAATTTTATTTCTATACTGATTGACCTAGTTCTGTAGAAATCATTTAGACCTAAAGCGGGTAATTCGACCGAAAAAATCGCGTCATACCCCTACGTTTTAAACTACATGTATATTAAGCAAACAAAACCAGCGGGTCATATCGCCATTAACTAGCTCATCAACCGCGAGAAAACGAGGAATACATATGCGTGGATCGTTTGAGTGGCTGCTGCACTGAGTTTCGAAGACAAAACAACGAATCGCAGTTAACGTAATTGATGAATATTCTGCAACAAACGCTTTTCCGTAGTTAACTTCCCGATTGCATTCAAAGTCACTCACTTACAAGTGTATTTTACAGGCTGCGAAAGATATACATTTCCTCATGGTATTTGATGCCAGTGACATGAATGAGTTGTCTTATCTTTTTATATAACAGCATTTGAAGGATTTATAGGGTTTACAATAATGGTAGAAATAGCCAAAGTTGAACAGTTCCTACTTTCTCATTGGTTGTCAAAAATCAACTCAGCAAGTCCAACCACGGGTAATGAGTGAAGAATGAAAAAACCCATGGTTCTAGCAAAATTCTTAGGCGCTTGGGGGTGTAACACGTTTATTTCTTCTAGTTAAGGCCGGTATACACGATGAGATTTGTAGTATAATACAAGTATTATAATACTTTTGTATTAAAATACTTCCTTGTACACACGCTGATACAAACTTTATAAGATTGTAAATAAACTATGTATTCCCACGTGTTTTTCCCGCCGTATTTCTCTCTCTGTCAAAGTAATAAAAATGAAGGATGAAGATCTGATAGCAGTGTCTATCATCGTACTATGCACTGCTTTATATATTCCACAAGTCCTTTTCCCCTTCCCATTAAGCCACGAGTTTTTCGATGTATTTACTTGTAAAGTCTATCATTATTATTTACCATGTGCTTCTTTTTTTAGTAATGATAAAAATAGGATGACCCCTAGTGTCATTACATTTCATTGGTTGAAAGTGATAGGTAAGCTAAGACTTGTATTAGAAAATAGAGCATTGCTCTATTCTTAATACAGTTTTATAAGATTCGAAAAATCTTATGATACACTGTATTAAGAGTGTATACACAGTAAGATTTTGTATTATAATACAAATCTTATAATACAAATCTTATCGTGTATACCGGCCTTTAGATGCATTAGAACGATATGTATTTAAAGTAAAGTATTTGGAAAGAATTTATCGCGTCAGGTTGTTTAAAAAACAGAGACAATACATGAAACCCGAATCTGCCTCAAAAAGAGTGTCCCACACTTCCCTTTGTTGTTTTATGCATGCAAAATTTGTATTGACTTACAGGGTCTTTGGTCTCATCCGAAGGACCGGTCTTCATGTCCCACAGTGGGAGTCGAACCCGCGAAGTAAGGATATCAACTCGCTGTACCTACTGAGCCACGTGGGCGATTACCCAGCAAGCATTTGTTTCGGTACCGCAATAAATTTTTAACTCGTAGTATAATTATAATAACACAAGGCACCCAATTCCGAATCACGCGGAGTACCTCCCTCCCGCAGAATCGCACTCATTCGCACTTTCAGAGGAAATACACTTACATATTGTTTATAACTTTGTCTTATACGATAAATTATCTATACACCAACATAATATGGAATGCTTGTCTTTATTTTCTTAAGTCTCCGTACACAGCGTCAAAACTATGCTCGCCGAATAGAAAAGTCGAATTCAACCATGTAATGGTATGTGTTAATCCCGCACGGTGAACAAAATAAAAAAAGTGGGTTTAAAAATTAAATTCCAGTGTTTAAATATTGCAATGAGAAAATATAACTTGTTTACGTCTGATTTTTCCCTGAAAACATTACAATGTTTATCAAATTTAATTTTTGAAACAAATTTTTAGCCAATCAAATCTATGTGCAGGATTAGCACATAAATGTACCATTTCATAGTTGAGTGCTACTTTTCCACTAGCCGATCAGAATTTTTACTGTGTACGGAGACTAAAGAAAACGAGCAAATTCAAACAATTGTGGTCCGTCCCCCGCTTTCGATGTCTTTGTGGGTAAAATGTCATTTTTATAGCATATTCTGTCAAATTTGAAACCCTTTCATATGTCATTCAGAAGTTATCACCGAAGTTGATTTTTTGTCCCCCCGCTTTCGCGAAAGCGAGGGGACATTAAATTTCATTCGTCTGTCAGTCAGTCTAGCTGTCTGTCCGTCCGTCACAAAAACTTTATCCTTGCTCATAACTTTTGATTTAGTGGAGCTATGACTTTCATATTTCACATGTGTATTCCTTGTGACAAGACCTTTCTTTGGGTACCACCAAATTCGACCTTTTGACCTTGGTCTTGGAGCTTGACCCACTTTTACACAAAAATTCCAAACTTTTACTTTGGCCATAACTTTTGAATGGAAGATACTAGGACTTTCATATTTTACGTATGTATTTGTAGCAAGACCTTTCATTGGATACAACAACTTTGACCTTGACCTTTGAGATTTATGTACTTATGAAAAAACTTTAACCTTGACCAAACTTTTGAATGGTAAGGGCAAGGGCTTTCATACTTCAAACATATGTTATCCTTGTGAGAAGACCTTTCATTGGATACCAAGAACTTTGACCGTTTGACCTTGACTTCGAGTTTTAACTACTTTTTAAAAACTTTAACCTCTGTCACAACTTTTAAACGGTAGATACCAGGACTTTCATATTTCACACATGTATTTTTTGTGGCAAAACCTTTTATTTGATACTCAAAACTTTGACCTTTTGACCTTGAAGATTTACGTACTTATTGAAAAACTTGATACTTGCCCATAACTTTTGAACGGTAAGGGCTAGGGCTTTCATACTTCACATATGTAATCCTTGTGAGAAGACATTTTATTGCATGTCAAGAACTTTGACCTTGACCTTTGAGTTTGACCCTTTTTTCAAAAACTTTGACCTAGGCCACAACTTTTGAATGGAAGATACTAGGACTTTCATATTTCACATATGTATTCTTTGTAGCAAGACCTTTCATTGGATACCAACACCTTTGAACTTTTGACCTTGAAGATTTACGCACTTATTAAAAAACTTTAACCTTGACGATAACTTTTGAATGGTAAGGGCTAGGGCTTTTATATTTCACATATGTAATCCGTGTGAGAAGACCTTTCATTGGATACCAAGAACTTTAACCCTTTGACCTTGACTTTGGCCTACTTTTAAAAAACTTTAACCTTTGTCATAACTTTTGAACGGTTAGAGTTAGGGTTTTCATCGTTCACATATGTATCACTTGTGACAAGACCTTTCTTAAGAAACCAACAACTCAGACACTTTCACCCTGGAGTTTGACCTACCTTTCAAAATTTTATCCTCGCCTATAACTTTTGAACAGGTGGTGCTAGGGATTTTGTATTTCACAATCGTATGTCTTGTGAGCAAAATCCTACTTTGGGTAATAATATATTTAATTTGCATTTAAGAAAAGTTTAATCTTCGTTATTTTGCCATACGGGGTCATCAGTGTTTCACAAACAACATCTTGTTCCTTATATTGAGAAGAGATGGGGCTTTCATATTTGACATGTGCATTACCTGTGACAAGATAATTCCGAGCATGTTATGATTTTATTTACCCCTTGACCTTGACCTTCACGATTGACCTTATTTAAAAAAAAATCAAATTCAATGATAATTTGACTGTTTATAATTTTCTTTAAAGTAGGTCATACTTCAAGGTCTAGATCTGTGGGGTAAAAAATGATAGAGTATGAATTTGGAAAGGCCTTGTTACAGGCAATACACAGATCTAATATGAAATCCATATCTCGTTCAAACATCATGACTAAGGTTATAGTTTTTGAAAAGTAAGTCAAACTTCAGGGTCATAGGGTCTTAAATAATAGTCTATTAAGAAAGGTCTTGTCACAGGTAATACACATGTTTTATATGAAAGCCCTATCTGTTCTTCGTTCAAAAGTTATGGTCAATTCATTGTAACGCAATGCAAAAATAAGCTGTCCTTTATTAGGGCTACTTAGCTACCCCCCCCCCCAGAATTTAGTCATTTTCCTGTTTTTGGATTGTCGGACAGGCGTCTTTTTTGAAGATGTAATTAAATATAATCTGTCCTTGACTGTTATGGAAGTAAATAATCATAGATGCTCCCACTCAGTAAAACAGAATCCAATGGTCGTCCCTAGATAACTTGAAAGCAATACACTCCACTTTTTGTAACATTATGAAAACCTGAGATAAAAACGCTTTCTTGAGAGCCAATCAAGTTTGTTTAATTCAATTGGCTTCTGTGCGATAGTGATGCATTTCCTCAGTTTTGCAAATCATTCCGTATGTGGAGGTGTTTGTTTAGAATGGGGGGCATTAGATTAATATCAAAAGGAAGCTGACTAAGTTAACCACGAACCCGCTTTTCATATGTTTATAACACATTAGGACATTGTCTCTTGCTTTTGCTTTAAAAAGAAAATTAATTTCCACTCCTCTTTCAGTCATTTCGCATTTTACATAAGCATTATACTTTTGACAAGACTTATCCAAATTCATTTATAATTATGGATTTTGTTATTCAAGTTTCGGGAAGCCGGAACGTGCCGGGTGAAATAATACTTGATATCCACCATATTATATTCTGGTGGCCGCTAAATATTTCTCTGGTCGCCTGTTTCTGTTTTGAATAAAAACTGAACAATAATGATATAAACATATCTTTGGTGTTCGTGATATACCGGGTATGTTATTTATGTTCACCAATATTTAACTTGAATAACCTCAGCTCGTATACTTAAATTTACTTTAAACTGTCTTATGTAAATGTGGAGTCCGTATGAATACTAGTAAATAGGTTATTGTGTTAAAAGGTTCGAAGTTTGCAGTCTTGTATTGGGATATTTGATTAAAATTACAAACAAATGGATGAATTTTTATTGCTAATCATTTTTAGAGTTTAATGGGTGAGATAAAAAAGAATATGTTATCTTCTGTGAGTCTCTAAAATTCGAAAAAATTTGGAAGGAGAACTCTTTAATTAAGAGTCTGATTATGTAGATATACATGTATATTTTGTAAATATCAGATGTGGTCCACAGTACTCCTGAAGTTTCTACTTCTCTACTATTAAAGCTAAATATGGCGAATCTGAGCTGAAAAAAAAACACGAGATTAAGTCTAGATTAATAAGATTTTTGCTATTTGCGTTCAAATTAAATTTCAGAGATTTTGAATTCAAATATCCCCACGTTTCTATAGGTTAAATTGACTTTAAACTGTGTCTGATATTTTTTCCGAGTCGGAAAGTAATCGGTTATTGTTTAAAATCACGGATATCTATGAAACACGATTGATTTAAACTGTTTAATTTACAGGAAAGTCCTATCTTTATATAAAGTAACAAAAACAAATAGAAAGATCTTTTAAGGTCACCTGAGTCACTCAGGTGACCTATTGCTATCCGTTTTCGTCTGTCGTCGTCCGTCGTGTGTTAACATTTGAACATTTTCAGCTTCTTCTCTGAAACCGCGGAACCAATTTCAACCAACTTTTGTATACAGCATCTATGGGTGAAGGGAAACAAAACTTGTGAATTTCATGGTCCCTGACCCCTGGGGCCTAAGGGGTGGGGCCAAAACCAATAAAATTAATGAAATCTTTTAAAATCTTCTTCTTTACTCCTGGACATCAAGCAGGCAAACTGTTAGCATGAATGTAATGTCTATTAAGTCCTCTACCAAAATTGTGAAATTCATGGCCCCAGGGTCAGGGGTTCTAGTGCTAGGGCGGTGCTATATAGAGTATTAAGTGAAAATGAATTATTTCTTTGAAAATCCTTTTCTCTACTCCTGGGTATTAAATAAACTAACTAAGTACATACTTATGATGAGCAAGAGTGCCTCTTCCAAAATTTTGAATTTTATGGCCTCAGGGTCAGAGGTTCTGGTGTCATGGTGGGACTCTATTGATATTATAGTAAAAATGCATACATTCTTTGAAAATTTCTTCTCTGCTTCTGGGTATTAGATAAATTAACTAAGTACATAGTAATGATGAGCAAGAGTCCTTCTTTCAAAATTATGAATTTTATGGCCCCAGGGTCAGGGGTTCTGGTGTTAGGGCGGGGCTCTATTGATGATATAGTGAAAATGCATTAATTCTTTGAAAATCTTCTCCTGGGTATGAAGTAAACTAACTAATTACATAGCAATGATTAGTAAGAGTGCCTCTTCCAAAATTGTTAATTTTATGGCCCCAGGGTCAGGGGTTCTAGTGTAAGGGCGGGGCTCTATTGATTATATAGCGAAAATGCATTAATTCTTTGAAAATCTTTTCCTCTGCTCTTGGGTGATAAATAAACTTACTAAGTACTTAATTATGATTAGTAAGAGTGCCTCTTCCAAAATTGTGAATTTTATGGCCCAGGGTCAGGGGTTCTGGTGTTAGGGCGGGGCTCTATTGATTATACATGTATAGTAAAAATGCATTAATTCTTCAAAAACCTTCTCCCCTGGGTATTAAATAAATTAAGTGCATAGTTACGATGAGCAAGAGTGCCTCTTTCAAAATTGTGAATTTCATGGCCCCTGTTTCAGTGGTTTTGCCATTTGGTGTAAAGGGGGGGGGGGGCTCTTTTGATTATATAGTAAAAATACTTTAATTCTTTGAAAATCTTTTCCTTTGCTCCTGGGTTTAATGCTAATGATCCAAGTATATATATTTATGATGAAGAAAGTGCATCTAGCAAACTGGTTAATTTCATGCCTCCTGGGTCAGAAGTATCGGAGGGGGGGGGGGTTACATAGTCTAAAAATAAATTAATGCTTTGAAATCTGCTCTTTGGTATTAATCAACCATTTATGATGAAATAAAATTTATGATAAAATTTCGAAAATTTTCAAATATGTGGCCCCAGTAGTTCCTTTGGGTTGGGGTGCACTTGCCAACTGGTTATAAAGTGGAAGTGCATTTTCTCTTTGTTACTCTGATCTGCCTCTGGGTATTAAGTAAATAGCGTAAGCATGTCAAGTTTATAATTATGATAAGCAATGGTGCCTTATTCAAAATTGTGAATTTCATGGCCTCTGGTTAAAAACACGAACCAAATTCAATTGTTGGAAAGTTGTTACATGATATTTAGGTGACCTATAAGGCCCGTGGGCCTCTTGTTAATTTTAGTCAGTCTGAATTTATAAAAGATACGCCAAATAAATATGACTTAAATATTTTAGTGAGGTGTAAAGAAAGAGCTTAATACATGTAGAACATTTACTGGAATCCGCTTTGTATCTACGTTTGTAAGGATTTTTATGAAGTTTCGGAATCCAATATCGATATGGTAATTATTTTGGTTGGTTGGAATATTAAAAATATTCAAAATAGAATATATTATCTGTAGACAGCTCGTTGTGTAAATAAAGGCTCAACTATAAGTATGAAAAACGTCAGTCAGTATTTGACTTAATGATAAATTGTGTTTGCTTACAAGGTCATTGAATGGACCATAGAACTTAAGAAATGATGACAATAAACGAGATTGTTGATATTCTTGCTTTATCAACTTGTTTGTCAATAACTTACCTCGTTTTAGAAATTGTTCATACGTAGAGCATGCAATTGAGAGATATTAACCCCGAATGCAGGTGATAAAGATATATTTATTAATTACTACATAAGTAAGGGGGGAGTGACGGTTGAAAAGTAAAAGTCATCACGTTTATCATTAAGCTTTGTTGTAAGATAACCATTAATGTCTTTTTCTAGTAAAAAAATCCAACTGTGAAACAGATGTGTCAGAGTCTGTGTATCTTTTATTTCAAGCTCACCGGGATATATCTTGTCGGCATCAGAATGGAAAATACGATTGTTAATTGAAGTGCATCGTCGATATCGAAATGTCGAGTTGAAGGCCACAAAAAGTGTTTTCTTCTTTTCACGTAGAAGATTTTGGATAAATTCGGCATCATATGCATACAAAAATAGGTCTGCTAATAACGGGGCCCAATTGGTACCCAGGGGAATTTCCAATGGATTTATTGTTGGAAGGCATTATGTAATAATAAATCTGTGAAAGTATCACTTAATTTTATTCAGTAGTATGGAAGGCGTTGCAAATAGGAGATGCATACCTTTCAATATTATAAAAGCAATGGCAGTGTCCATTTTTTGAATAGCAGACAAACATGTTAACTCATAGAAATGACCATTAAAGACCAAGGTGCTCGCTATCTTTTTTTTTTGTCCGTCGTCGTTCGTCGTCAATCGGTAGTAAATTTTTGAACATTTTCAGCTTCTTCTCTGCAACTGCTGAACTAATTTCAACCAATTTTGGCACATAGCATGTATGGGTGAAGGGGAACAAAATATATGAAATTCATGGCCCCTGCCCTCTGGAGCCTGAGCGGTGAGCTAAGAACTAAATTACTGCAATCTTTAAAAATTTGTTTTCGCTTTGGGAAACCCGAAATAATTATTCGATCTAAAAATAAAACAGAAGATGCACAATGCCACCATGAAACAAAGATTCAGTGAGAGACACATTTTATTTCATTCAGTGATAAAAGAGGTGTTGCGAATGAGATGGGTACCCCCAAGCATAACAGACAGACGGACTGACGGACATTCCGATCACTATATTCCCAATGCGAGTGTATGAAAGTTATATATTAGAAAAAAAAATCATGTCGTTAAAATGAAAAGGTAATACATACCAAACAAGATGTGTTTGTGAAACACTGATGCCCCCGTATGGCAACATAGCAAAGATTAAACTTTTCTTAAATGCAAATTCAAGATATTGGTACCAAAAGTAGGGTTACCGTATTCTCACTGGAAATACAATTGTGAAATATGAAAGTGGCCAAGTTAAATTTTTTTCCTAAGTACGGAAATCTTCAAGGTCAAGGCCATTGGTATCCAATGATAGGTCTTGCCAAAAAAAAAAAACATATGTTAAGTATGGAAGCTCTAGTCCTAGTTTATCGTTCAGAAGTTATGGCCAAGTTTAAAAATTTTAAGAAGTAGGTAAACTCCAAGGTCAAATGGTCAAGTGTCTTGCTATCAAATGAAAGGTCTTGTCACAAGAATTAAATATGTAAAGTGTGAAAGCACTAGTACTAGCCCTTTAAAAGTTATGGTCGTTTGCTTTTTAGAGTAGGTCAAGCTCCAAGGTCAAAGGGTCAGAGTTCTTGATATCCAATGAAACGTCTTCTTACAAGAATTACATATGTGAAGTATGAAAGCCCCATCCCTTACCGTTCAAAAGTTATGGCCAAGGTTAAAGATTTTTCACAAGTACGGAAATCTCCAAGGCCAAGTCAAAAGGTCAAAGTTGTTGGCATCAAATGAAAGGTCCTTCCACAAACAATACATATGTGAAGTATAAGTGTCCTGGTATCTACTGTTCAAAAGATATAGCCAAAGTAAAAGTTTGGAATTTTTGTGTAAAAGTGGATCAAACTCCAAGGTCAAAAGGTCAAATTTGGTGGTACTTAAGGAAAGGTCTTGTCACAAGGAACACACATATGAAATATGAAAGACATAGCTCCACTGAATCAAAAGTTATGGGCAAGGTTAAAGTTTTTGCGGACAAACAGACAGACAGATGGACGGACACGACAAGAACTATATAATCCCGAAACTTCGTTTACGGGGGCATTAAAAAATATAATCACATATCCAGAAGTCAGACTGATAACTTTACAGTTTACACGTGATAATTATAATCTTTACCATTATAAATATGATTGCGTAAATGGAAAAGACGAATAGAAAAAGATCTTTGTCGAAATTGCAGCTACAGCATATTTTTTTTAACTGGATTGATTTCACTTTTGAATTGGTTATTAACTTATCCGATATTTCAGAACGATTTTTGTTGATACACTCTCCAAGTATTATAGTATATATTATAAACCCTTTAAAAACTAGCGACCCAAGGACCTTCACGGTCACCTGAGTATAATGTAATACTGTAAGGAATACAAAGATTGAAAGTAAAATGAAAACAAACTGAGCTATTGAATAAGGCTATGGTGCCCGTAAGTCAGAGAATAGGAAGACCAGGGATCATGTGATAATTCATACAATGTAGCTCATAAATTAGTTCCGTGCCAAATTTTGTTGAAATAGATATAGCGAACGAAGGGAAGCAACTTTAAATGGTCAAATAAATGTTTAGGGACGACATATTTCCCACGATAACCGATCAAAATGTGTAAATAGTAAACTAATTGACTCGTGGGATCTGAAATCATATAGTTTATTATTATACGAAGAGAAGTAAAAATTAATTCTTTAATTTAAATTGAGACGTACTTTAAAGATTTTTTTTGCACAAATTTTAATCTAAATTTGTAAGTGTTTCATTCAGGAATTGTTTTGGGGTCCTGATAATTGAGGTCTTATTTACCGTGATAAACTTCCTTAGACAACCACAAATTGGTTGGCCGCTCCTGTAATCGATAATTGGTTAGAGTCGCTTCCGTTTTTCAAGAATCAATAGAATATCAAACTTTCGATTGTTTGCTTGAGGTTTCGCACCGAATTTTTTCACAGTGGTTAAGATATATAATACTGGAGTTCAGCGTTTTAATTCGAGGTAGAATTCATCAGACAAACAAGGAAACGTATGGAAGTGACCATTAAAGACCAAGGGACTCGCTATCTTTTTTTGTCCGTCGTCGTTCGTCGTCAATCGGTAGTAAACTTTTGAACATTTTCAGCTTCTTCTCTGGAACCGCTGAACTAATTTCAACCAATTTAGGCACGTAGCATGTATGGATGAAGGAGAACACAATATATGAAATTCATGGCCCCTGCCCCCTGGAGCCTAAGCGGTGAGCTAAGAACTAAATTAAATGCAATCTTTAAAAATCTGCTTTACTCCTAAACATCAAGGTCAAACTGTGAACGTGATTGTAATAAACCTGCTGTCCTTTACAAAGTTTGTGAAACTAATGGCCCGGTTTGAGGTAGTCGTGCTAGGGTGGGGTTTTGTTGAATGTATGGCGAAAATACATTACATGTATTCCTTTTAGAATCACCTCCTCTGCTCCTGGGAATTAATCTAGTTAACCATGCACATAGTCATGATGACGAAGGGTGCTTCTTCCCAAATTGTAAATTTCATGGCTCCTCGTTCAAGGGTTTTGGTTTTAGGACCAGGCTCTTTTGATTATAAAAAAAAAATGCATTGATTCTTTGAAAATCTCCTATGTATTAATTCAGTGCTCTACCTCTGGGTCAGGAGTTCTGTCAGGGCAGGACTCTATTGATTGTATAGTGAAAATGCATTAATGTTTTTGAATATCTCCTCTGCGGTATAAATTCAGTGTACCATGTGCATAGTTATGATGAGCTAGCAAGGGTCCTTTCTCAAGCATTGCGAATTTCATGGCCCCTGGGTCTGGTGTTAGGGTGGGGCTCTGTTGATTATTTAGTGAACATACAGTGATTCTTTGAAAGTCATTTCATCTATTCCTTGGTATAATGCTGATGATCTAAGTACATCGTTATGATAAGGAAGGGTGCTTCTTCCACAATTGTGAATTTCAGTGCCCCTGGATCAGGAGTACTATGGGGGGTCTAAATATTATTTGTTGAAATTGTTTTGTTGCTTAGAAATGTTCTCTTTTGTATTAATCAAAGATTTATGATGAGGAAGGTACCTTTTCCGAAATTGTTAAATGTGTGTCCCTAAAATTAAGAGTTCCTGTGGGGTGGGGCACTACCGATAATATAGAAATGCATTTTTTAGTTTCTCTACTCTACCTCTGCGTATTAAGTAACAAAATTAATCATGTTCAGTGTAAAGTTTTGATAAGCAGTGGTGCCTCCTTCAAAATTGTGAATTTCATGTCCTCTGGTTTAAGACATGAACCAAATTCAATTAATTATTGCATGAAACTCAGGTGACCTATACGGTCCATGGGCCTCTTGTTTGTTTGGGTTTTAAATCTTTTTGTTTGTCTCAAAACTTAAAGATGTCAATTTTTTACGTGGTGACATAAACAACATTTGTTTAGTTGCAATACACAAATAAATATTCGACATTGATTTAACTTTGATAAGTTATATATTTTAAAAATTCCTTCTTTAGCAGTTTGTACTCTTAGAGAGTAAATGATTTACATCAGTTAAGCCTACATATTTATATATTGTGTTTACGTTCATCTATCAACCAGACAGATCTCGAGGCATTATATTGGTGTAAACAGATAAGGAAAATACTCCTTTTTATGGCAAGACCGATTTTTTTCTTCATTTTTTTTAGAATTAAGTTCTGACTATAATAATGTAAAAGTAGAATAAGGTTTCAGGATGGACGGAATAACCGGAGATCAAAGAAGGGAAAAAACATGAATAGGTAGACAGATCAGTGCAAGGAAAGGTTTAAACAGTCTTGGTGCTATGCCTTACAGGATTTAAAATGTCTTTGCCAATCCCCATTTTGTGTGGAAAACGTCACAATGTTTTAAAATTCGTACTTTTTACGTAGTGAAGCACCTACTCTCAAGAAAATGTGGTACAGACACAAGAACTGCTTTAATTTTTTCGGAACTTGATTTTCGTCTACGACGTTCAAATATCTAAAACACACACGAAATCTTGTCACTGCGCGGTAGAATACATATAGTGGGAACAGACGACATTCAAAAGGAAGATTCCATTGTTTAGATGCATAATGAAATATAATATTAATGAAAAGTTGCTATAAATAACCATTAACATTTGAATTATAAACTCACCTAATATCCTCAGTCAAGTGTGTAGTGTGTATCTATTTTTATGCCCCATTTCGAAGAAGGGAGGGCATAAATTGCTTTGCTGCTCTCTGACGGTCGGTCCACCAAGTTTCCGTTCACAACCGTTGCACGTACTGAAATAAAATTATCATGAAATTATCCAAGTCAAGGTCTGTTTTGGGTACGATTGAGCCATTTTTTAAAAACATATGCCCCTTGGAGTTAGAAAAATTCCAATGTTTTGCATTTCCTCTGCAGCGGTTGCACATACTGAAATGAAATTTGGTATACAGATATATCTAAGCATATCTAGATCAAGATCTGTTTTGGGTACGACGGAGCCATTTTTGACAGAGTTAGGCCCCTTAGCCTTAGAAAAATTCCAATAATTTGCAGTTTCCGTTCATTTTATTTCACAGAGGTTCCACATACTGAAGTGAAATTTGGTATACAGATTTATCATATGAATCCATATGGAGAAATGATGTGCAGTTTATTCAAGAAGTTGCTCCCACGTGATTTACTTCTCATTAATATTCATAAGATCCTGCAAAAACTCAAAATATACAATTTCTTTAATTTTTAAAAATCAACTCATGCAAGACTATCTTATTTTTATTTCTTTAAGCCCCCGTCATAGTTATATGGGTAGAATTTAGCGCGATTTTCAGTTGGCAATTAATGATACCGTTTGTTTTATAATAAGTAGGTTACACGGATGCAAGAAATTGCCGTTTTTAAATTGAAAAGGCGGTCGTAACGCTTCATAAAATGTTAAAAGATTTATATTTTGTAAAAATAGACATTCGTTTGCACCTATTAATCGGCGGAAGAACTTTGTCATCATGCAATAAACATTTACATTTCATCACCAAAAATGAGAAATACACTAATTCAGTTCTCCTATCTTCAATAAAACAAATTCTGTTTTGGGTAGGATCGAGCAATTTGGGACAGAGTTATTCCCCTTGGTCTCAGAATCTTTCAATTATTTTGGGGGCACAAGTGTTTTACAAACATCTCTTGTCACTTTACTTACAAAAGTCTGAATGATAGGAACTCTGTATTAATATATTATAACCTCACTCTACTTTTGTTTCCTTTATTATGATGGCATTAAAATAAATAAAGGTCAATAGTCATATTCTTGTGATATGATTTTTGTTCATATTTGTGAAAATATTCAATTCGTACCTAAAAAATAACACTCGAGGTTAAACACACACATCAGTCGGTAGAGCGCTAGATCTGTGATCGGAAGGTCATGAGATCGAATCATGGCCGCGACTGACTTTAAAAATCAACAGAAAAATAGGTAGCAACTGTTCACATTTGCCAATTGCTCGTAATTTAAAAGTAAAAGATGCGGATCCTTCAAATGAAAACTTAAAACCGAGGCCCCTTTTGACTGAAGGCATTGGCACGATTAAGATTCCACACTCCTCAATGGTCGTGAGTGACGAGTAAATGTCTAAACCTGAGGCCCTTCAACGGTTTATGTTTTGACGTCTCTATATAAGTGAAAACTTCTCTCAGGGGACGTAAAACAACATACAATAAACCAACCAATCACATATTTGCAAAATGATGTTTAACAACACGAATATAAATGCAAGAAAAAAAAATTGTAAAAAAAAAATGAAAAATTAAAATTCATTTCGAAGTTCCTCTGCGTCATTATACCTATTTGTTGCATATTAAATTTTGTATATTCTCTTGCCATATTTAAAACTGAGACGTGGAGACCGGTCCTTCAGATGACACCGTAAAAACCGAGGTTCTATGTCGCAGTAAGTGATAACAAGAAAAAAGTCCCTGAAAGCTGAATGACCCTGAGTGCCATGTATTGGATAAAATTTACAGATCTCCAACAGCAAATGGTGGTGTCTTATTTAAATGAAAAATTCTTGAAAGGGACGTTAAACAACATCACAAACATTAAAAATATATCTTTTTAAAATTTATTTTGAGCTATAAAATGGTGATTATGTCAGATAAGAACATTGTTTTTAAATTTTAACATTTCATAAGTAGTATTTTATATTAAATAACGTTACATTTCTGTCCACAGTCTTCCTTAAGGGAGACAATAAAGTTTAAACCCTGCTAGCATGAGAAACATCGTGATTCTCTCCCTGCACGTGACATATTGTAGACCAATCAACTTGACTGGATAAGACTCATGATAATTATGAATATAATACATTCAAAAGATAGTTGTCTCTTGTTAATAATGAATTATATTTTTTCTTTAAAGGAAGTGTGCACATTGCGATTGCTTTGACCTCATTTCTAAACTTGCATCTGACGCTCTTCTGAGATGTCTTCAGAAAAAAAGGGAAAATGAGGATATGAGATGCAAGTCTTCAATTCATATTTGTAAGTACTTTACTGCATATGTATTCAAAATGTTTAACCTTTTACTTTTTTTATTTTTTTTTCACTATTATTTACATATTAATTGTTTTGCGTCACATTTGAGAATTTTTGGTGAAGTGCTACATATGACGACACCCTGAGATTTTAAAGTCGTGGTGTAAGGATTCTTTATCGTGCCACCATTTGAAGTTGCAGCGGATTCTTTTCTTGTACCAGTTATTTTCGTCAAATATAGGCGTTTAGCGAATGGAAAGATATTTTGTACATTAAAGACATCCGTAACGCAGTTTTGATCTTTAATGTCATTTTCTCTATATAATTGAAGAGTTGCAATTATTGAAGGATTTTATAACACATTTTAAATTAAAAGTCATAGGAAATACCAGCTAATAATTTTTGTTCGTCTTTATTAAAAAAAAATTCAACAATCGCATCATTTGATGTTTCGTTCAAAACACCAGCTGTTAATTAATTTATTTTGGACATCTGATGTCAAAACTATAATATTAAGAATGTACATTTTAAAGTACATGTATACATCATGTATACATCTCATGTAAGATGTGTGAGAAAGTGAGGGTAGTATCAAAAGTCAAAGGCAGAGTTTTTTTGTTCCCGCTTCCACTGAAAGTGGGGAATATTATTTTCAGTCTTTCTGAGCTTGAATACTGCATGTTATCTCCATATGCTTCATGACAAATCTCTATGGCCTAAGGAAGACTCCCATCGATTTTGAGGTCAAAAGGTCAACGTCATAAATTTATAAAAAATTCTGTCAGTTTTAACAGTCGATTCCGCGCGATATATTGAGAAGCCTTTGAGCTGTTGCAATGAAATTTTGTACCACAACTCCCGATGACATGAGGAGGACCCTTGTCAAAAGATTAAAGGGCAAGGTCGTACATTCAAATATTCTGTCTGTGTGTAACTTTTGTTTCCTGGCAATATCTCAAGAAGATTTGGCAGTGCAGTTTTCTACCATAAATCCATTTGGCCCCACTAGCCCTGCTTAAAGCGCCCCTTCCAGCGCTCCTGGGTCGGCTCATGTTCTTTTTCCTTAAGCATGGGACACGGGTTTTTTTTCGTACTCTCTATAGCCAAAAAGAGTCTACATTGATTTGAAGGTTAATAGGAAAATGTCTTAAATTATGTCTTTTTTAGTCAGATATGGCGTATATTTGATGAGTTCAGACTAACTAAAAATTAGGAAGGTCTTTCTATTTGGTTTGTTACTTTATATAAAAATAGGACTTTCCTTTAAATAACACAATTTATATCGATCGCGTTCCAAAGATATAGATTTGAAACAATAACCAATTTATCTCCTCCTCGGCATTTAAATATCAGATAATGTAGAAACGTGGGGATATTTAAGTTAAAAATCAGTGACATTTTTAATTTCAACATAAATTACCAATATCATGTAAACCTACACTTAATTTCGTATTTTTATTTTTTTAGCTAAGATACTCCATACGTGTAGGTTTAAGGATATCCGACCCTCAACTAGGAAGGATAACTCCAAAAATTATTATTTAATTTGAAATGCATCAAAAATGAAGCTTGAAAATATTTTTTTTTTTCATGCAACAATTTTTATTTTATTCATCTTTATAAGATTCAAGGTTTTTGGAAGTCTAAGAAAAGGTCTTATAACAGTTGACATTTGTACCCAATAAAAAGAAAAAAATTAATACAGTTTTGGAGAAATAAAGATTTTCTTGAATCCAGCCTTAGATTCCAATGCTGATTAGCATGACATGAAATAAGAAGTGATTTGTGGTGTCTTGCAATGATTGCAAAAGCCTTTTACACTATGTATTATAGAATACATGACGGAAATAGAAGACAAAAAAATACCAAATAAGTATATTGATTGATTGTATACTGTTTAACGTCCCTCTCCAGAATATTTCACTGATATGGAGACGTCACCATTGCCGGTGAAAGGTAGCAAATTTAGGCCTATGCTCGGCACTTACGGCCTTTGAGCAGGGAGGGATTTTTATCGTGCCACACCTGCTGTGACACGGGGCCTCGGTTTATACGGTCTCATCCGAAGGACCGCCCCATTTAGTAGGGTCCAAATAAGTATAAAAATTATGACAATTTCTCTAAATGCCTATCCTTTTTTAACCTAAAATATAATTGTTGATCAATTTGCAAATATAAAATGCATTGCTGATATTCCAATTGGCTTTTTCTGCAAAAATATTCGAGATTTGACAATTTTCACTATATAATATGATTAATTTTAATCTTTAACTTTAAAGAAATACTGTGGATAAATTTATTGAAGACCTATTTTTGTATTCGTATAGATTATATAGTGAAAAAGCATTATTTCTTTGAAAATTATATAGTGAAAAGGCATTATTTCTTTGAAAATCTTCACTCCTCCTGGGCCATCGTCTCAAGCCACGGTTCGGAGTCCGCTTTCTCCAACCCTTGGCTGCTTGATCACATGCTATGACGTCATGTTCAGTCAATTACATTTTTTGTTTCCATCGCAATTGAAATCAACATTGACATCATCATTACTCAAAAATATTTAATTCGTAAACTGCATTGAAAGGTTGTGACAAAACCACGACCAGAATGGGAGAGGATCGTACATTTTGGCCGTGGTTTGCGACGATGCCCCTGGGCATTTAACAAACAAACTTAATGTATAGTAATGATGAGGAAGGGTGCCTCCGAAAATTTTGAACTTCATGGCCCCAGGGTCAAGAGGCCTTATGGTAGGGCGGGGCGCTTTTGATTATCTAGTATACATGTATTACTTCTTTGAAAATCTTTTCCTCTGCTCCTGGTTATTGAACGAAATAGCTGCATATAGTTAAGACGAGCAAGGGTGCTTCTTCTAAAATTGTGAACTTCATGACCCCAGGGTCAGGGGTTCTGGTCTTAAGGGGGTTCTATTGATTAAATAATGTCAATGCAGCTCCTTGGTATTAAATAAACTAACTATAGAGTTATGGTGAGGAAGGGTGCTTATGCTTAAATTGTGAATTTCTTGGCCCAGGGTCAGGGGTTCTTGCGTTAGGGCGGGGCTCTATTGATTATATAGTGAACATGCATTAATTCTTTGAAAATCTTCTCTTCTCCTCGGTTTTGAACAAACTAAGTTATGATAAACAGGGGCTATTTTTCCAGAATTGTGAATTTCAATGCACATGGATCGGGGATACTATAAAGTGCGGGGGATCTAATCATATACTGAAAATGAATTAATTCTTTGAAATCTGCTCTTTGATATTAATCAAACATTCATGATGAGCAAGGGTGCGTTTTCCAAAATTGTGAAATGTGTGGACCTAGGGTCAGGGGTTCTTGTGGGGTGAGGGCACTCCTGATTATTGCTTAATATTACTGATTAGTTAAAATGCATTTTCTGTTCCCCTTCTCTACCTATGGGTATTAAGTAACCAAACTAAATATGCCAAGTGTATAGTTATGATGAGCAATGGTGCCTCTTTCAAAGTCTCTGGTTTAAGACATGAACCAAATTCAATTGTCAGAAAGATGTTGCATGATGTTCCGGTTGCCTGTTGGGTCCATTGGCCTCTTGTTTTAAAATCTGAAATATATTGCCATCAATTACACTCAAAGATTTAGAGTTTCAACCCGTTTGTATTAAAAGTAGCATGTGGAGAGTAATGCATAGACTGATGTTGTTGATGGACTTTATATTTTACATCTGTCATCTATTGAAACTGTTTATTAATGTCTGTTAATTTGCAAAGTATGTGAGAGGTCTCGGCTTCAAATCCCTGTAGATTCCGTAGTTTTTTTTGTTTTTGTTTTTTTTTTTTGGTTTTTTTTCGGGGGGGGGGGGTACGAAAAGATACAATTAAACACATGAAATTAAGTTATGACGTGTACAAACTTTTTTAAAAAATAAATTCATTATTACAGAGTGATAAACATTTGATCAATATAAAGAATTTTCTATACACATTTTAAGGAATAAGCAATCATGTCTATATTTTTATTGGCATTTCTTTTTTGCTTCAGTATATACATTTAGTAATTCTGCAAAGTCGGTGAAGGGTTAGTTAGAATAATCTAACTGTGTCTCGGTACAAGCCCTCACCAGGACAATATCATTTTAACGATAGAACATTCTATCTAGTGAAGGGTCCGACATACATTCCGATCTGCGAATCTTCTTGTTTTTTAGCTCTACTGGTCAGAGAGCGTCCGTCCGTCTGTCTGTCTGTAAACAATTTTTCAAAATGCTACTCCTCCTACAGTTTTGGTCTGATTTCAATATAACTTGGCACACAAGTAGACTTCACTAATATACATAACTCTATATATCGGTTTTGGATTTCGATAAACGGTGTTGCCGTGGTTACTAAAAATAGAAATTTCTGTGAAATTCTTTCAAAATGCTACTCCTCCTACAGTTTTGGTCTGATTTCAATATAACTTGGCACACAAGTAGACTACACTAAGATACATAATTCTGTATATCGGTTTTGGATTTCAATGAACGGTGTTGCCGTGGTTACTAAAAATAGATATTTCTGTGAAATTCTTTCAAAATGCTACATCTCCTACAGTTTTGGTCTGAATTCAATATAACTTGGCACACAAGTAGACTACACTAAGATACAAAATTTTGTATATTAGTTTTGGATTTCGATGAACGGTGTTGCCGTGGTTACTAAAAATAGAAATTTCTGTGAAATTCTTTCAAAATGCAACATCTCCTACAGTTTTGGTCTGAAACCAATATAACGTGGCACACAAGTAGACTACACTTAGATACAAAATTTTATGTATCGGTTTTGGTTTTCGATGAACGGTGTTGCAGTGGTTACTAAAAATAGAAATTTCTGTGAAATTCTTTCAAAATGCTACTCCTCCTACAGTTTTGGTCTGATTTCAATATAACTTGGCACACAAGTAGACTACACTAAGATACCTAATTCTGTGTATCGGTTTTGGATTTCGATGAACGGTGTTGCCGTGGTTACTAAAAATAGAAATTTCTGTGAAATTCTTTGAAAATGCTACATCTACAGTTTTCGTCTGATTTCAATATACTGTAAACCAACTTTTATTCGCGACGACTTTATTTCGCGATTTACCGGGGGTACAATCGTTCGAGACGATTAATTTTCGCGATCAAACGTTTTTTTTTTAATCTGTTGTTAATACAACAGAGACTTTCAGGACCGGTTCGCGGCGAGAAATATTCGCGATGACGATGCTCTCGCGAAAATTTCTTGCACGGGAATAAAAGTTGGTTTACAGTAACTTGGCACACAAGTAGACTACACTAAGATACATAATTCTGTGTATCGGTTTTGGATTTCGATGAACGGTGTTGCCGTGGATACTAAAAATAGAAATTTCTGTGAAATTCTTTCAAAATTCTACATCTCCTACAGTTTTGGTCTGAATTCAATATCACTTGGCACACAAGTAGACTACACTAAGATACAAAAATTTACGTATTAGTTTTGGATTTCGATGAACGGTGTTGCTGTGGATACTAAAAATAGAAATTTCTGTGAAATTCTTTTAAAATTCTACATCTCCTACAGTTTTGGTCTGAATTCAATATCACTTGGCACACAAGTAGACTACACTAAGATACAACCAGAAGTCTCTGTCGAGACTAAAGCTCTACTGGTTTGTACTTATAGCAAAGGAAGAGAAAAGTACTTAAGCAGTTGGGAATTGAAACTTTACAACAGCAATAAATAGAATAATGAACCTTGATAAAGTCTCTTTATGTTCTTCGTGTAGTCTACTTGTGTGCCAAGTTATACTGAAATCAGACCAAAACTGTAGGAGGAGTAGCATTTTGAAAGAATTTCACAGAAATTTCTATTCTTAGTAACCACGGCAACACCGTTTATCGAAATCAAAAACCGATACACAGAATTATGTATCTTAGTGTAGTCTACTTGTTTGCCAAGTTATATTGAAATCAGACCAAAACTGTAGGGGGAGTAGCATTTTCAAAGAAATTTCACATAAATTTCTATTTTTAGTTACCACAGCAACACCGTTTATCGAAATCAAAAACCGATATACAGAATTATGTATCTTTGTGTAGTCTACTTGTGTGCCAAGTTATACTGAAATCAGACCAAAACTGTAGGAGGAGTAGCATTTTGAAAGAATTTCACAGAAATTTCTATTCTTAGTAACCACGGCAACACCGTTTATCGAAATCAAAAACCGATAAACAGAATTATTTATCTTAGTGTAGTCTACTTGTTTGCCAAGTTATATTAAAATCAGACCAAAACTGTAGGAGGAGTAGCATTTTGAAAAATTGTTTACAGACAGACAGACAGACGGACGGACGGACGCATTACTATCGCATAAGCTCTTCTGGTCTCTGACCAGTAGAGCTAAAAATTTACATATTAGTTTTGGATTTCGATGAACGGTGTTGCCGTGGTTACTAAAAATAGAAATTTCTTTGAAATTCTTTCAAAATGCTACATCTCCTACAGTTTTGGTCGGAGTCCAATATAACGTGGCACACAAGTAGACTACATTAAGATACAAAATTTTATGTATCGGTTTAGGATTTTTGATGAACGGTGTTGCAGTGGTTACTAAAATTAGAAATTTCTGTGAAATTCTTTCAAAATGATACTCCTCCTACAGTTTTGGTCTGATTTCAATATAACTTGGCTCACAAGTAGACTACACTAAGATACATAATTCTGTGTATCGGTTTTGGATTTTGATGAACGGTGTTGCCGTTGTTACTAAAAATAGAAATTTCTGTGAAATTCTTTCAAAATTCTACATCTCCTACAGTTTTGGTCTGATTTCAATATAACTTGGCACACAATACTACACTAAGATACAAAATTCTATGTATCGGTTTTTGACTTCGATGAACATTATTGCCTTGGTTACTAAATATAGAAATTTCTGTTAAATACTCTCAAAATGCTACTCCAAATACATGCAGTTTTAATCTGATTATAATATAATGTGACATGCAAGTAGACTTCACTAAGAACATAGAGAGATTTAATCAAGGATCATTATTTTATTTATTGCAGTGGTAAAGTTTCAATTCCCAACTGCTTAAGTACTTTTCTCTTCCTTTGCTGTAAGTACAAACCAGTAGAGCTTCAGTGTCGACAGAGACTTCAGGTTTTTCTTTAACTGGGGGACACAAATTCTCTGAATTAACTTGTTCATTACGTAAATGGCAAACTAATAATCAGTACTTCGGGTTTGAAATAATTAGACGTTTTCCTTAATCTGGTCGAATATACATCTATTGAGAAGTTTCAAAGGTATCGTCTATCTCATAACAGATATTTTCCTCATATAGTTTGAAAAATATGGATTGGCTAGCATTCTGGATTGGCTAATAGTATTGAAACCTCTTTACAGGGATTGAACAATTTGATTTTAACGTCTTTTTATAGGTCACCTGAGTGACGTCAATTGACCCTGCCTGTTGTCGAGAACCTTGCATTGTTCGTCCTGTGTAACGATTAAGATTTTCAATTTTTCAAAATAATCTTTACTCCAGACTGTTGCATTTTTCTGCCAGTGATCTTACACTTACTCAAATGACCTTGAAATAAATTTTAATTCCTGTCAGACCCAAAGTTTATAAATAACATTCGATGACGTAATGAGAAAAGGATGTTTATTGCATTTCTGATAGAACAGAGAAATTAAATCACGTAGGATGCATTGGTGTTGCATGATTTTGCTCATCGTTTCCAAGCACGCATGTTTCATTAGTCAAGAAAGACTTAAAGGAGGACATCCAAACAGAGTGCAGTAAAATGTGGTCGATACTGACCCGAAAGTCAGTGCAGCTCTGCAAGGTCTTGCCGCGGTATTATGCCCCACCCCCTCTCCATAAGCAGTCCAAGGTAGTCCTTATGATTCCAAACAGAGGAGAGTTGGCATACTTGAGCCTTGATGTAACTAGTGTGTGCATTGCTTAAGGTCTTGCCTGCATCCGTCATTATAAGATGGCGAATTCCTCCATTATTACTAATATGGAAGTAATATGTCTTCACAATAGATGACGCATGGCTCACAAATGTCAGATGGGAATCGAAATAAAAACACCAATTTTCTTTTTACAGATGATGCAACAGAATTGCTGTTTCTCCAACTTTAAAATTGTGAAGTGGAATTTTTGCTGCGTTGTGTTTGGAAGAATAGATACTTTTGTCCTGGTTAAGTTTCAATAGGTTTGTAGCCATCCTTCAACCAATATCTGCTATTCAAGCTTCTATTCTTGAAAAATAATTATTCCACCCTTCCATTGGTCTTATAACGAGGGAAATTGGCGAGTCATTGGCATAACATTCATAGTACATTCCATGTTGACGACAAATGGCCCCAACAAATTTGGAAACCAAAGAGTGGAGTTTAGTTCCAGCAACGACCCTTCTAGGAGGCCTTTAAGGCTACTCAGTTTATTTGTTTACATATCAACTAAAATTTATTTTTGGTCTTATTCTCTTTGTTATCTGGCCTCTATACAGATGAAACTGGAGGTTATTTTTCCACGACTGCCCGTTCGTCCGTCTCTCCATCTGACTACCTACTACTAATTATTAAGCTCATTTCGACTTTGACTTACAACTATCACCATTAACTACTGTTGAAACTCCTTGTATAGATGATGGAAGTTCAGGTTTGTCTCCCTTTGCTCTTGTCCTTAAGACTCTCCTAACCGTCCAATCTTTCGCGTCACTTTCAGACTCTGTTTCAGATGAATCCATTTGCTAGCACACTGTTGTTTAGACTACTTCCTCCCACTCTTGCAATCCAGAATAAGGGAAAGGCATATTCCTATAAAGAGTCCTTGTTCTGCCTGGTTTACCCTCAGCTTTAACCTTAAACACAGAAACATCTGGATTTGGCAATTCCTTCACAGTTTAAACAGTTTCCTCCCATTTATCAGCTAACTTGCTTTTATCCTTTAAACCAACATTCCCCACTAAAACTCTATCTTCAGGCTTTAACATGGTCTCTCTTACCTTAGCATCATATCTCTCTTTGTTCTTTAATCCTGACTTCCTTTCTTCTTCAGATGCGATCGCATATGCTGACTTCATCCTCTGTTGCAGTTTTTCCACTAAAATAAGTATCACCTACATTCCCTTGGTCAAGTTCGAGGAAAGAATGTATAGGTAGTCTTGGAATCCAACGTAACCAAGGGTACCCAGCATCTTTAAGAGTGTTTGATGAAACCTCTCTGCAGATCCATTGCCCACAGGATGGCATGGTGTCGTGCGTTTTTTTTTTTTTTTTTTTTTTTTTTTGAATTCTTAGCAGCTTAATTACAGAGCTCCTTGATGACTCAAATTTTTTGCCTTGGTCACTGTGCAGCTTTTCGGGAAATGCATTATGAAGGATGAAATTCTCGAACAAGGCTTTAGCAGTCACGGTAGCCTTCTGGTTGCGGGATGATACGGCCTGTGCAAAACGCGTATAGTGGTCGGTAATAACCAATATATCATCCATCCCTCCTCTACTTTTCTGTAGACTTCAAAAGTCAATACACACCAATTCCATTGGGTGTGCGGTCTCAGTTGGAACTAACTCAGCAAAAGGCTTTGCTTGAGTTTGCGTCTTGTACTCCTAGGGCAACTTTCTATTTTCTCAATTATCTCCCTTTCCGGCCCTGATATATATTACGTAATAGAAATAATTTTAAAAAACATTGAAACTTAATCATTTAATTACTTACACTGGTTACATCCATAAGGGTTAAAAATTCACTAATATGAGAATCGGGGTTTAGTTCACCACTAGTATTAATTTCGTTTTTTTTTTTTTTTTAAATTTTTTAAAATCTACCTTTTTAAAAAAAAACGAAAAAGAAATTAACAACAGGCCCTTGAAAACGGGGGGGGGGGGGTTAAAGAGAAATAACAGCTGGAAAAAATCTTTGACTGGCCCCCATAACAAGAGAATTCTCTTTAGTTCAATTTATATTAGGGTTGGTATGGGGCTTGAAATGAAGGATGAAGGTCAATTATTGGATTTCAATGAATTTTGGTAATAAATATGGTTATTCAAGAATATTCTTAAGTCTACTTGGGGGATGTCTCCTACAACCACCCCCTCCACAACCACCCCCTACCACAAGATATGTATTCCTAATATAATGCCTGAGTGGAAGTTGGTAGCGAGTGATTGATTATATTTTGATTAATTTATGCAAATCGGTTTTTTTTATTTTGGTGGATTTGGTTGCCCTTAGTTGCACAAAAAGATTTAATTGGTGAAAGTCGTGATTAACGGTCTCTACAAAATCTGATATATAATAATTTTATAAAACTGACCCATCATTTTTTTTTTACTTCAATGAACATTTAAGAAATGATTACAAAAATTACAAATTTTTCAAATATCTTAAATTGTTATTCCTAACCAGAAGTCTCTGTCGAGACTGTAGCTCTACTGGTTTGTACTTATAATAAAGAAAGAGAAAAGTAGCAGTTAAGACTTACAAAAGCAATAAATAGAATAATGATCCTTGATTAAGTCTTTTTTTGAGGCAAAACTGCAATAAGACTACAACTGTAGGAGTAGCTTTCAATAAAATTTTACAGAATTTTCAATTTAAATTACCATGGGAACATAAATCATCAAAATCAAAAACACAAAACTGATAATTATGCATCTCAGTGTAGTCTGCTTGTGTGCCAAGTTATATTAAAATCAGACCAAAACTGTAGGAGGAGTAGCATTTTGAATGTATTTCAAAAAATTTCTATTTTAGTAACCACGGCAACACCGTTCATTGAAATCAAAAAACTATAAATAGAATTATGTATCTTAGTGTAGTCTACCTGTGTTCCAAGTTATATTGAAATCAGACTTAAACTGTAGGAGAAGTACCATTTTGAATGATTTTCACAAAAATTTCTATTTTTAGTAACCATGGCAACACCGTTCATTGAAATCAAAAACCGATACACAGAATTATGTATCTTAGTGTAGTCTACTTGTGTGCCAAGTTATATTGAAATCAGATCAAAACTGTAGGAGGAGTAGCATTTTGAATGATTTTCAGAAAAATTTCTATTTTTAGTAACCATGGCAACACCGTTCATCGAAATCAAAAACCGATAAACAGAATCATGTATCTTAGTGTAGTCTACTTGTGTGCCAAGTTATATTGAAATCAGACTTAAACTGTAGGAGAAGTACCATTTTGAATGTTTTTCAAAGAATTTTTATTTTTAGTAACCACGGCAACACCGTTCATCGAAATCAAAAACCGATACACAGAATCATGTATCTTAGTGTAGTCTACTTGTGTGCCTAGTTATATTGAAATCAGACCAAAACTGTAGGAGGAGTAGCATTTCAAAAAATTTATATTTTTAGTAACAACGGCAACACCGTTCATTGAAATCAAAAACCGATATACAGAATTATGTATCTTAGTGTAGTCTACTTGTGTGCCAAGATATATTGAAATCAGACCAAAACTGAAGGAGAAGTAGCATTTTGAAAAATTGTTTACACGACGGACAGACAGACAGGCGGACGGACGACAGACGCATTACTATCGCATAAGCTCTTCTGGTCTCTGACCAGTAGAGCTAAAAATTTAGAAAATCACTTCCTGTTCATTTTTTAAGTGACGTCAATCGGAACAAGATGCTGTCATGAGACAGTAATACCCGCACTAAGGTGTTTTCCTCTAAATACTCACTCCTTCATATTGGGCTTTCCAAGGAAAAAGTCAAAATAATTTTATAATTAACATAACGCATGTATTCGTCAAATTGAGCATAAAATTCTCAGGTGACCATGTGGCCTTTGAGCCTCTTAATTATATGTATTTTATAGCGAGCGCGAAACGAGCTCAATGAATAGAGGAAATTTGGAATGAAATCTGTACATTCGTCAGGCAAATTTTTGTGTGAAACATTCCCAGAATTCCTTTACTACCCAATGTCCTTTGCGCGAATAAATAAATAAATAATAATGTAAAGTATAAAAGGCTTTCGGTTTGTAAAAGTCTTTCAAAGAACCAAAAAATAACTCTGCACTGTTTTTCGACCAAAATTGCAGTAAGTCTTTTAGACTGGCAGTACCTGTCTCATTCGTACGAAACGACTGTATATCGAGGAGCAAACAGCCATGCCAGTCTATAGGTCTATAGTTTCAACCAGACGCTCGGCTGTCTCCGTAATCTCCGATGAGCACCGTGACGTCACAGCTAGTCGAGATGTCTCGTGCGGCTTGATGTTCGAAGTGGCTGATCAATTTTTCAAGTGTTTTTGATGATACAACTCCGCTCGCCCCAACGGTTTCACCGTAAAACAATGATAGTGGGGTCTATGTTTTCTAAGGGGGAGGATGTGCAAACTCTTTAAGTCATTTTTATTTGCTTCAGTATACAGTCCTATTTAAATAACAAAGCAAACTCCAAGGGGGGAGGGGGTCCAATCTCCCTAGCCACTCCCTGTCCCTGAAATTACAATTAATCATGTGTTGATATTGTGACTCCAAAATACATGTAGTCGAGTTTTTTTTTCCATTTGACTACATACATATTTTATATGGCTTCCATATTTCAAGGCCTTTTATTTGGGTACCACCAATTTTAACCTCTTGATCTCTTGACCTTAATCTTGCAGTTTTACCCGTTTTTACAAGAAAAATACCCAACTTTAAACTTGGGCTAAATTTTGAACAGTTGGTGCTAGGGCTCTCATGATTAACATGTGTATTCATTGTGAAATTTCAACAGGTATTAATATTTTTTTACCTAGACCCTACAGTTTGACCCACTTTAAAATTTAACCTTGGCAATAATTTTGAACAGGAAGTACTAGGGATTTCTTTTTTCACATGTGTATTCCTTGTGACAAGAATTTCCTTTTGATAACAATTTCAACCCATTGACCATGACCTTGGAGTTTGACTTGCATTTGAGAAACTTCAACCTTCGCCATAAGCTGCCATACGGGGGCATCAGTGTTTCACAAACACATCTTGTCTTCATCATTTTTAAGTGGTGTGTCTCCATATGAGTGAAAAATTCCCAAAAGAGATGTTTTTACAACAAACAAATTACTCAAAAAAAAAAACCCCATAAAAGTATACATGTACATGTTTTTATTCAACGGATATACTTCTGGTCATATCTCTTCTTCTCCCTTTGAATCAGGTATGATGATATAAATATTTTAAAAATAATTATAATAAGAGCTGAAAAGGTTTTGCATCTTAGAATTGACTTAGTTCTGTGGTTGAATTAGCTATAAAAGTTTAGCTTTATTTTGCTACTCAAAGCACCTTGATTAACTATTTTCAATCATACTCTTTTCTGAAATGTGCAGTTTTTTCAACAATGGATACATGTCATACATTTTCAGCTTGTCAAAAAAAATGCATGATAAAAACCCCACTTTTCAAATACTGTAACCCTTTCCATATACATGTATTTGTGAATCATACGGTTTTAGCTCATTTTTCCGGTTTTCGTGATCACATTTCGTCTGTCGTCCATCTGTTTGTCTGCAAACTTTTTACATTTTTAACTTCTTCTCTGGAACCACTGGTCGCCCGCGTGGCGCAGTGGTTAGAGCGTCTGCTATAGAGTCGCGAAGTAAGGAGTCAATCCTTACGTCGCGGCTTCGAATCCCACTGTGACACGTGGATACCGGTCATTCGGATGAGACCGTATAAACCGAGGTCCCATGTCGCAGTAGGTGCTGGCACGAAAAAGAGATCCCTCCCTGCTCAATGGCCCTTAGTGCCGAGTGTAGGACATACGAGTGAAAAATTCTCGAGAGGGACGTTAAACAATATACAATCAATCAATCTGGAACCACTGGGCCAATTTTAACCAATTCACGAAATATGGAGGGACTTTTTCCATCGTAAATCTTCTCACGAAAAGCAAGGACATTTATTATCATTAAATCGCATTTGTGTGTCAGTCTGTCCATCTGTCACAATAAATTTAACCTTGGTCATCATGGTCATATCTTTTGAATGAGAAGAGACAAGACTTTCATATTGAACATGTGTATTAGTATAAGTATTTACCTGTGACAATACCATTCTAAATATACCATGATTTTTTTTTACCCGTGATCTTGAAGTTTGACCTACTTTCAAAAAAAAAAATTAAATTGTTTTAAATTCATCATTTTGAAAGAGAAAAATTAGGGCATTCATATTATACTTGCATGTATATTACCTGTGATAAGACCTTTCCTAATGTATCATGACTTTTGACGTTGACCTTGAGGCTTAACCTACTTTTGGACAATGTTGCATTTCCTTATAACTTCTGATTGAGAAGAGATATGACTTTCACATTTGACATGCACATCACTCTTAACAAGATATTTCCGAGCATGCTATGAATTTTTACCCCTTGATGTTGATGTTTTACCTAATTTTCAAAAAATTTAAATATCCCAAAAGATGATTAGGCCACTGTGTAAAATGTAGAAGGAGTCCAAGGAACAAGGGACTTTATACATAAAAACGTCATTTTTTTAAACCTTAATTGACCCCCGAGGGAAACTTAAAATTATGAAACCTTACTGCACATCTACATGACACTATCAACCATCACCCAAAAGATGATTAGGCTACTGTGGAAAATTTAGGAAAAGTTCAGGGAAGAGGCTCTTGGTATTTAAAAAAAAACACGTCATTTTTCGACCCCCATTTGACCCCAGAGGCAAAATGAAAATTCCGAAACCTTACTGCACATCTACATGACACCACCAACCATCTTCCAAAACATGATTAGGCTACTATGTAAAATGTAGGAGGAGTTCAGGGAAGAAGGGGCTTTTTGCATTTATAAAACGTCATTTTCGACCCCCATTTGCCCCCTACCCCCCCCCCCCCCCCCCCCCCCCGGAGCAAAATAAAAATTCCAAAACCTTACTTTACATCTACATTACACCACCAACCATCTCCCAAAACATGATTAGGCTACTATGTAAAATGTAGGAGGAGTTCAGGGAAGAAGGGGCTTTTTACATTAAAACGTCATTTTTCGACCCCTATTTGAACCCTCGGGGCAAAATAAAAATTCCGAAACCTTACTGCACATCTGCATGACACCACCAACCATCTCCCAAAACATGTTTAGGCTACTATGTAAAATGTAGGAGGAGTTCAGGGAAGAAGGGGCTTTTTGCATAAAAAAAACTTTTTTGACCCCCATTTGAACCCTTTCTTTAGAAAGTGCGGGTATAATAAGTTGCTTTTAGTGGGCGATAAGATTGACTGCTTACTTTAATTAAAATTACCCCGGTAATCATTAGAAAGCACGTCGTCCTTAATTCTTACAAAGTTAACTCACTTCATTGATTAATAACCTTAGGTAAATTGTCTTTTGTGGCGCTTAATACCTATATTTTAATACCAAAACTGCAGAAAACATTACATATTTCATCAGATCCTGGTGGCAGAAGGAAGCTTAAAGAGACATTCTGTTCAAGTCCTGTACGTCGTGGTTAATAGCTCTTCCATGGCAACCATCCCATTTCCGGTCATTAAAGAAATAATTTAAACAAATGTGTCCTGTATTGAATTCAATTGCCTGACTATTTTTGCCACCTATGCGAATTTTAAATAATAAAAAAAACTATGATTGAGAGTGATCTCTCGTGTAGAATAATCAATAAAGTGTATGTTATAGAGATATAACAAAATCACGTGTGCTTCCTTCCTCGGGTAGAATTATCCCTTCAGTAAGAAAGAGAATCAGCTTTGTTGAACATTGCATTAAAGAAACAGACAATTTGTATGTTGTTTTACGTCCCTCTCAAGAATTTTTTCACTAATACGAAGACGCAACCACTTGCCGGTGCATGGAGAGCTGCGAATTTTGTTCTATACTCTGCACTCAGAGCCACTGAGCAGTCTGAGGTCCTTTTCGTACCAGCAACTCATGGGCCTCGGTTAATACGGTTTCATCCGAAGGACCGATCTCCACGTCCCACAGTGTATATTTGTACGTTTTCATGATACGTAATATATCAAAATCGTAAAAAAGCCTGGAAAACTTGATATTTCTGACTACCGGTTGGGGTTTTATAAGTAGGATAAAACCAGTATTCCATTCTGATATTACAGGTTTTATACTTTATTTATAACTCTAACTGGAGAATTGAGAACCATAGGAGAAGGAAATTATTCCAAATTGATATTTTCTAATTTCTTATATCATAAATTGAGCAGAAATCGGCCGTATTGAATACAAAATGGCCGCTATGCAAATTAGCATTTAATGTACACTATTTCACCATATAATGAAGGACAGCACTGATTGGAAGAAGGAAGAAGTACAGCTCAACAAACTTTTTAAGCTCACATGGTTTTTCGCACAAATTAAGGTTACATTGTTATAATGTAATTTGTGTGTTGAGACATCAAAATACATTTTAAAAGTATTTGTTTACATTATTTGAGTTTTATTTCATTTACTAAAACATAATTCATACAAATCAATTTCTAGAACTTTAATATATTCTTGGCTGAAAAATAACAATTATTTCCATTTGATTTTTTGTAGTTTCTTGCCAATTGCAGTTGTCTTTTTATCCGTTCTTTTGAAAGCAGTAGCTCTTTGCAGAAACATAGACACGGGCACAGTACAGCTACTGTAACTTGTATTTTCTGTACATTCTGACTCTTTCGCTCAGGGTGATAATAGTATTTTTCATCTGTTTGACTGCTTTGTATGTCAATAAGGTGGCATTTTTCAGAGTCACCTTCTAAAAATTTAGAATCATGAAAGATTCATCCCACAGCAAAATTTTAACGTTTCAAACCGTAAATGCAGAAGAATTTTCCTTTTCATAGAAAAAATCTACTTTTAGAAAAATAAACAATACTTCATTATCCTTGCCTGTAGTATGGTTTCTCTCTGCAATGTTATCCCTTTTCGGTGCTACATTTCGACAAAACCCAGATGAGTATGGTAAATGAGCAAAGATTTTTAAAAAATACTCACCTTTAAGAAGAAAATTAAAAATTTTCAACTACGTTGTATCAAAGAAATCACGTTTTATATCATTTGTAAAAAACTTATTGTAGAGGCCTATAGTAGAAACATCGTATTATTTATTGATAAATTCCTCTCTAAAACATCCACTTTGGAAACTTAAGATAATACTTTAAAGGACATTTATGCTTGACATTATATATGTAATACAACGTAGGGCTATGTCATCGTTCTGAGGTTCGAAAATAATAATTTTTATTACAAAAATGTTACCTTAATTTGTGCAGAAAACCATGTGAGCTTAAAAAGTTTGTTGAGCTGTATACGAAAAAAATATCGATCACAATTTCAACAATAACATTCTCTTATGTAATGTAATGTTATAAAGTGTTTTTTCCACAGTGTGAAAGAATATCAAAACGATATTTTGTCTGAGAATGTTGTGGAAAAATGCTCCCTGTTGTGTCTTAAGAAAGAAGTGTAAACAGACATCCTGGTAAACTAAGTTTACAATGTTCTCACTCACACAATCTATGCAATGCTATATGTATTGTATTTCATGACGTCATAACTTTAATGACGCTACATTTGTGTCACAAAGTTTGCCGAAAAAGACAGAAAGAAGGGGAAATTATAACAGGAATTGTTACAAACAAAAATTTAATAATTTGTAGTTGAATGTGACCAAAAAAAATCGCAAATGGTACAGGTTTCTTCGATATTATCACTAGTACAAACCACGAGTGAAAATTTCCAAAAAGCATGTCTCACGAGGGAAATAAGTTCCGTAACCAACTACAAACCACTGAAGTCCTCTATGTATTCAAGTAATCTATTGAAAATCCCAGTACACTTGTCAATTTTAATTATCGACTAAGAAAGTATTGCAAGGATTGTATATAAAGTCAGTAATTATACGTATATTACATATTCTTTCATTCATTGAGGTAAGTCGAAAGCTTCTGCATCTAAAATTATACTTCATCTGCCTTGCTTTGTTTTGGTATTTAAAAAACCTTAAAATTTAGTGTTGTTTTCCTTTGAAATAATTTTCATACTAAAGGAAGTTTTTTTTCTTTCTTCTACAGGTATTCATATATTTCAACACGGCGATAATATGTCTCAGGACACCAACTCCACCGACTTCAAAGAATTTTATGTACAGGCTCGGTTTATAACGGGGCTCATCCTATACCCCATATTCTGTGTCTTGGGTCTTATCGGGAATGGCCTAGGAATAGCAGTTATGCTTCAAAAACAGATGAGGTCATCTACAAACGTGTATCTTCTGGCCTTAGCGATTTCTGACGGTATTAAAATCATTTGCGACGCACTATATTTCATTGTGGTACTTTCTTTAGAATTAGATCCAAAATTTGGAAACAAATTGTACATATTTTTGTACCCATATGCACATTATGTTTTCAACGCGTCTCTTTGCATATCGGCCTGGTTAACCGTGGCTGTGGCGGTAGAGAGATACGTGTATGTGTGTCACGTCCACAGGGTTCGAACGTACTGCACTTTGTCTCGGGCCAGAACGATATCTTTCAGTGTGTTCATTGTGATGAGTCTAGCCTGCATTCCATACGCTTTGCGATACAAAACGGTCGAAAGCCAAAACAATTCCACCTCGTGGACCAGTTACGACTTGAGCCTGACCGACTTGTGGGTGGATCCAAAATTTTCTTCTATATTTACATGGACCCAGTATTTTATTCGAATCATCATTCCACTTACTTTGCTTATTGTCCTTAATATATTCATTATGTATGGGATTCGTAAATGTCGTATTGGAAGAAAAAATCACAGAATTACAGTCATGCTTATCGTTGTCATCATAGTTTTCATCATATGCATTATTCCAGACGCCATCATGTCCACATTCCTGGGATTTGGATATTATGAGGAGGATTTCTTAGCGCGAGCAATCCGAGAAATCACCGACTTGTTTCTGCTTATAAACACAGCCATTAATTTTGTTATTTATTGTGCGTTCAACACAATTTTCTGGAGAAATTTCCAGTCTCTGTTTTGCTCTTGTTGCATCTCGAAAGGAACATTGTTGGAAAATTCTCATATGAGACAGCTGTCATTATGTGGTAGAGATCTTTCCAGGAGGTCACTGAAGAGTGTCCATGCTGTCAAAGAAGAACGTCTCCTACCAGAGCCGGCTGAACTTTGATAAACATTATGTGGCATATATATTTTGTATTGGAGAGTACGATTAATATTAATTGTATCGAGAGTATATCAAAACTTTAAATCAGAAATCATTAAAATTCAACCGGTGATGTTTAAAAGTAGATGTTTCTGTATCATTTTGATTAAACCTTATGCATTTCTGCATAATACATTGTGTACCACATTCAGTACATTGTCAATTATTTTGAAACATAAATTTATGTAAAACATAATTATGTAATCTTGTGTGTTTTTTTTAACTTTAAAAAAGAAATGATATTAGCATTCTTCGTCCTTTAGTGCTTATTATTACAGATGTATCTTATTAATATTATGGCACATATACTAGTTTTGTCATTATAAGTGCTACATGTACTTACAATGGGATCAAAAACATCTAAAATCTTCGTATATAATGATTATTTGATTATTATTGAACTGATACATACTCTTTCGGAAAACCTCGCATTTGTTTTTATTTTAGAAAATTTCAAAGTTATCCAAACAAAATCATATATACTATAATGCAGATCAGTTAAAATGCAGTGTCTTTCTCTTAAATTTATTCATTGGTTTTATTTACATTCTACGTGCTGCGTAACCGATATTTCCATCGTGCACTTTCTGGTTGTCTGGTTATCTGGTTGTCCATCAAGTTCGTGGATATAATGACTTTTTTTTTATCAAAATGATCCCAGTCCTAGACATACGTTTTGCTTACCAAAATATTTTTAAGATCCTGTTAAGAATGGTTTGATTTTGATTGTTTGAACTTAATAATTTTTATATAAAAGTCGCAGTCTTAAAAGAACGGAGGTAGTGCATATAAGGCCCAGACTTAAAATGCCGTGCACTTGAAAAGAAAGTGTTCTGTCAAAAATTATTTTCTTAATCACGAAAGTAAAAAAAAATCACAAATGGAGCGATAATTGTCATTTTCTGATATCATTAGTGTTGTTTACTATACAAATAGTGGAACTATTCAGAAAAAGAAAAAAAATCCTTATAGTCCAAAAATTAATGGAACTAATTGCAACAGTTTCAAAAATTAGTTTTTATCAATTTATAAGATGATCTGATTAAATAATAAAAAGTAAATAAGAATAATTATTAAAACTTCTCCTTTTAAACTGAAATTTGGTTGCTTTGTGTACCTTGGTTGCCATGGGAATACAGTATTTCAATTACTTTGAATATTAAAAGTATTAATATTATTAAGTCTTAAAACGCTAAAAGCAATATAATTGACAACTGGCACACAAAATCCTACTAATGCCATAACGAAATTGCTTCGAATACTTGTATCATTAAAGGGTAATTAAAAATACATTTAAATTAATTTTAAATGCAAAGAGTCTTAATATTTAATATTGATATGAGTAACTTGACTAAACCCAATCACCAAAAGAAGGAAAACAATTAACAAGTTTGACGTAACATAAGTAGATTATAGTAATATTCTAAACCAGAAGTCTCTGTCGAGACTGTAGCTCTACTGGTTTATACTTTAAAACAGGAAGAGAAAAGTAGCAGTTGGGACTTGAGACTTTAAATCAGCAATAAATAGAAAAATTATCCTTGCCACTCATCAAAATAAAAATCGATGCACAGAATTATGTTTCTTAGTATAGTCTACTTGTGTGCAAAGTTATACTGAAATCGGACCAAAACTGTAGGAGGAGTAGCATTTGAAACAATTTCACAGAAATTTCTATTTTTAGTAACCATGGCAACACCGTTCATCGAAATCAAAAACCGATGCATAGAATTATGTATCTTAGTGTAGTCTACTTGTGTGCCAAGTTATATTAAAATCAGATCAAAACTGTAGGAGGAGTAGCATTTGAAACAATTTCACAGAAATTTCTATTTTTAGTAACCATGGCAACACCGTTCATTGAAATCAAAAACCGATGCACTATTTTATGTATCTTAGTGTAGTCTACTTGTGTGCCAAGTTATACTGAAATCAGACCAAAACTGTAGTAGAAGTAGCATTTTGAAAGAATTTCACAGAAATTTTCTATTTTTAGTAACCATGGCAACACCGTTCATCGAAATCAAAAACCGATGCACAGAATTTTGTATCTTAGTGTAGTCTACTTGTGTGCCAAGTTATATTGAAATCGGACCAAAATTGTAGGAGGAGTAGCATTTTGGAAAATTGTTTACAAACAGACAGACAGACGGACGGACGACTGACGCATTACCATCGCATAAGCTCTTCTGGTCTCTGACCAGTAGAGCTAAAAATGTCAGTGTTGCTAAAGTAACACAAAAGATCTACATTAATGTAGTTTGAAGATAAAGTACAGTATAAGGAAGAAACATACATGTACTTCCAAATATTTACATTCGCTGTGTTTTTCTACTAAGCCACCTGTGAAATTGATTTGAAAACCATTTTCGTGTAAACTCGCGTAGAAATATACACGGAGAAACTTGCGTTAACGTGACGTCACAATGAGGCTGAAGCGACGTTAGTAAAAATGCAACCATATAGGGCAGCGAGAAATTCAAATATTTAGCATATTTTAGTTGCTCCCAAACATGTTAAATGCAAATATAAGGAATGTTTTTCAGTTTAGTGTGAATTATTGGTGTGTGAATCGCGCTTCATGAAATATGTCTACGTAAAAAGTCTGTGTGATTCACACACCAATAACTCACACAAAACTTAAAAATATTCCTTAAAGCCGCTTGGTCCGATTCTAAACGCTAAAAATATGTATTCGTTTTTCCTCTTGAAAAATAATTGTCCATAAATTTTTTCAACTTTTGTCAAATTATATCCCCAAAGTCTTTTTCTTTTAAAAGATATCAAAATTCAAAAGTTAAAAAAATAATTTTTGTTAGGTCACACAAAAAAATAATCCTGTGTTGATCATTGTTGATATCGCGTGAAATCACCTTCGAAAAATTAAATTTATCGCTTACATGTTTATCTCATGAAGAACAAACCCGAGCAATTTTCACAACAAAGTACATATATTACCTGTACACGGACAATATTTTAGCTCCTTTAAAAAAATCATTTAAAATATCTGATTTTCCTTTATTCTTTAAATATGCATATTAATATAAAAATTACTATGGATTATATTCAATTAATTTCTTAATTTTGAAAAGATGTATTATGACTAAGGCTTCTACTAATAGAGAAAAAAATACTCGGGTTTGAATTACCTTCATTATTAGATATATCCGATAAACTTATTTTTTTCACAATTGACTTCACAACAGATCTTAACTTCCGTCAGGAACTACTGTTTGTCAATAAGGTTTTTGATCTGCGTTTTCCATGTAAGGATTGTTGTAATAAACTATTAAATCAATCTTATAATATAATTTATTTTTATATATAATCTATGCAATGACGTACTTTTATTGTGTAAGATAATATGTGCCTGTTTCGGGTTAAGCGGCTTTAAATAAATCTTTCAAACCTTATGAAATAATTTTTTTTAAAATCAGAACGTGATGTACATGTTGCCATGGAGACAAAATGGTTTTGATCTTTCTTTAAAATTTTATTTGACATTTTATGAAATTTGGAAATTTATAAACAAAAAAATTATCGCTCAAATGCATATTTATTCAAGAGAACTTTAACTTAATTAAATATATGGAGGTAACGAACAGAATTAAGAACCCTTTCTACACTGCACACCAAAGAGTTCTGATTCTGTGGTATTTTTGCATTTAGAGTGATCTGCCCTTACATCTAAATTCTAAAAAAAAAAAATAATAGAAATTCACAGTATACACGGTATTATTACATAATTTTTAATCAGTTCAAGTATTCTTAACATTTTAAAAGGCCAAGATAAATTAATTGAACATGTTATTTACATGCATTTTTTTCTATGGAAGTAAACAACAGTGATTTCTATTCACTGCTACTGTGTTCTGTTTGATTTTTCCTGGGGGTACAAATGGAAATATCACGTACCATACAGGGAAAATTAATTAAGGAAGCTTAATGTTAACGCCTTTATAGAATATATTTTTTCTCAATGTCCAAAAAACATTTCAACTGGTGAAGAGAGGGTCCTTAAAGCTCAAAAGTTCAAGCAACTAATTCATTCTTATTCAAAATAAAAACAATGAATGTAAATTATGCAGTTTTTGTCATACTGAAGAGGAAACAATAGAACTTTTGCTATGGTAATGCGATAATACACAACTTTTTCTAAAAGAATTTGTGCGTTTGTTTGAACATACGACTGGTCTAACGATAAGTGCTGGTAAGAAATCTTTTATTTTAGGATTTATGGATGAAAATAATGATATTCAAAATGCTATTCTTCTTTGGCATATATATTATATTTATACTGCAAGGTGCACAAAGAAACCTATCAATGTACAAAATGCAATATCACAAATGAAATTTCATTATGAAACACAAAAATTTATTTCTTAAAAGAATGGTAAAAAGGAAAAGATTGATACCCAGTGGAACAGGTGAATTCTGCTGTTCTCTTAACTTTAACCCACCAACCCCCCTCTCTCTCTCTCTTAAAATAAAAAAACCCCACATCTGTTCTTTTGAAATTTGATATAATGATACATGTATGTATAAAATGTTGTGTGAATAGAAAAAGCTTAAAAGTCCATTCAAAGAATATAAACCAGGAGCAGAGAAGACACAGGCTTCCATAACATCGGGTGCCATGGAGGATTGACTGCATCTCCTACCGACCGGTCACACCAGCTTCGTAATCCTTGTCATGATCGGGAAATAACTAGAAAAAATCAACAATTCTGTGTTGGTTATGGTCAAACAATTAGTATGAAAAACGTCAATCAGCATTTTATCTTAAAGTTCATTTGTATTTGCTGACAATGTCATCGTGTAGACCATAGATCTTACGAAAAGATGCAGCATTTTATCTTAATGATAATTTGTATTTGCTGACAATGTCATCGTATAGACCATAGATCTTACGAAAAGATGAATTTAAACGGGACTGCTGATATTCTTGTGAAATCAACTTGTTTGTCAATAACTTGTCTCGTTTTAGAAATTGTTCATACATAGAGCATGGCCTTGCGTATCGAGTCAACTGACAGATCTACACCCATACACAGGTGATAAAGGTGTATTGCTGCATACGTTAAGGAAGTTAACGAGTGAAAAGTTTGTCATCGTGTTTATCATTAAACTTGGGTGTTAGATTCCCATTAACGTAATTTCAACTAAAATATATAAATATGAAATACATGTAGATGTGTCAGATTCGGCGGCACCTTTAACTTTAATCTCACCAAGATATATCGTATCGTCATAAGAATGGAAATATTAATTGTTAATTGACGAAGTCTTCGATATATCTAATGTCTTATGTCACAGCAAGTCTTTTCTTCTAGGTCTTTTCACCTATAAGATTTTGAACAAATTTTGCTTCGTTTGAATGCAAAAATAGGTCTATTAATAACGGGCCGTAATTTGTTCTCATTGGAATTTCAATAAATTTTGGAAGACCTGGTCATGGTCTTCAGATCCACATTGATACCGTCAATCAAAAACTCAAGCATCTTTTTAATATCAATTTCAGACTACTTGTGTGTAAAATCAAAATGATTTTTAACAAAATAGTTCTGTAAATTACCAATGACATTGTAAGTAAATTTACGCTATCGAATAAAAAAAAACGGCTGTCATTGATATCAGAAAACTTAATCTCTAATTTATCTCAGGAATGGTTGTATATAAAGTTGAAAAGTCGTAAGTTTTCATGTTTTTGATTTGGGTAAAATTTTGTGATTTCAAATGTTCCAAACGTTACATGGATTTATTTAGTTTCCTAGTCTGATTTACACCACTTCTCGAATTTATTGTTTAACAGTACTCTCGGAGTTTCTCTTTCACTACTGTTAATATCTTTGTAAGAAAATTAAAAGATGCTCGAGTTTCTGATTGAGAATATTTATGTGGTTTTGGGAAACTAGTTCTTCCAACAATCTATAGGAATTCCCATGGGTGCCAATAGCGACTTGTTAATAAAAGACGTATTTTTGTATTCATATGAGGTAGAATGTGTTCAAAATATTTAACTTGAAAAAAGAAAAGACTTGCTATGGCCTTCAACTCGACATTTAGATATATCGACGACGTATTCTCAATTAACAATAGTTATTTCCATTCTTATGTCAACACGATACATCCTGTTCAGCTTGAAATTAAAGATATACCACAGAGTCTGACATTTCTGTTTCATAATTATTTCCCGAAATGGTACATAATGAATATTGAAATATAGAACAATGTCATGAGTGTTTTAATTTCTAAATTCAGATGTCAAGGATTGAAATATTACAGTATAAGATACCCCTGTCATTATAATCACTGTATGCGTCGTTTAAGTCGAGATTGTTCGAATTGTATTGTTCGTTACAAAAATAAACGCGCGTTATTTTTACATGTAAGTCAACAAACAAGAGATTCACAAGTCTTGACGGTCACTTGAGTACCAAAGTCCATACATACATTTAATCTCACAGTCACAGAGTTTCATTCTTTCATATAAACTTAAGTTTGGCATCTAAAGAAGATGGGCGTATTTGGCGTATGATTTGCAGGAATCATTTGTACGAAACATTTATGATTTAAATGTCCATGAATTTGTTGGCTGACCATAGCTGGTCAGATTTAACAAACAACCATAGGAATTTTTTTTCATTAAGTTTGAAATACCTTGTCAGATTGTTACTTTTATGACCGTTTTCCTAGGAGGTACAATAACAGTAATGCATATTCAACAATTCCGATTTCGTTGTTCCGTATGTAAAGCCGGTTTTAATCGGCTTTGGGATTACCATGGTCATGTAACAAAACACAGTAAGATACGTGTTGAAAAATGCGACGAATGTGGAAAAACTTTTCAACAAGCATTGAAAGAACACAAAAAGACCCAACACCCCAAACAGGGTCAGGCAGTTAATTTCCTATGTAACATCTGTGGCGAACACCTATCCTGCAGGAATGCTCTACGTGAGCACTTGATAGCTGTTCATGAAGGACGTAAACTTTTTTGTTCATGTGAGAAGTCATATTCTTGGAGGTCCAGTTATCATTACCATGTCAAAAAAAATGTTAAAAAAAAAAACAAACAAACAAAAAACTAAGCTATGAACACTCCTTTATTTAATTCACACATACATGCATCTGCTTTAAGCAAACAACTTAAAGATTTGGCTCATGTATGCATCCTTAAACTTGAAAGTATTTTTCACTCACTTCAACCTTTAATCATCTACTTATGTTACTTCTTTAGCATCTTTTTGGTTGCACATTATTAATATAATTTGTAAATCTTGACCTTTAAAACCCCGGTCACATTTCCAAAAACGACCTATGGTTTTTGAAGCGAAAATAGGATTCTTCGGATGACAGTGGGCAGTTCATCTGCCGTTGTCTTGCCCGACTTTGACCTCTTTTTTTGTCGGCATACTAATTTTTTGTCCATTAGTCCAATTTATAAATTTTTCCTGCGTCGGTGGCCAACTACTTCAGTTGAAGCAATCCGTCGATCAACCTTAAATCATCGTCCGACCATCGGCTGTCAGTTTTTAAAGTCAGTTGTCCGTACGTCGTTCGACAATAAGGGTTTCCAAAATTTCGGCCGACGGTTAAAATCCAACTGTAGCTCAGAGCTCGAGGATCGGGCGACGATTTGCCGACTTAACCTATTATACCCAGGTCACATTTAAGCCGATGGTCGGGCAACCAAATATTTCTATTATGGTCGGCTGAAAGAACACAAGTATCGGGCGACACAAGGCAGTCACATTAATTCCTAGGAACACCGATAACGTGGATAAATAACACAAAAAGTCTTTTTTCTTTAAAAATCAACAATATTTTTCATAGATCTATATTCAAGTAGGTGACATGTGTAATGTTTGCAAGGCAAAGTGGCAGAATTTTGTAAAATTGTGACACAATGTTAAAAATGTGTGAAATTTTTTGTAAAGATTTGCAAGAAAACGACAAAAGGTGCATTTCACTAATTTATTATTTATGTCATTTCCATTCAAAAAATATATATAAATCCATGCATCAAAATTGTGTTTGTGTTATGTATCCTTAATAGGTAAAGTATTCATAAGTCGGCCAATCGTCGCCCGATCCTCGAGCTCTGAGCTTCAGTTGGAATTTAACTGTCGGCCGAAATTTTGGAAACCCTTATTGTCGAACGACGGACGACCGACTTTATAAACTGACCGCCGATGGTCGGACGATGATTTAAGGTTGGTCGACGGATTGCTTTGGTCACCGACGCCTAAAAAATTATAACTTTGGCCGATGGACACAAAATTGGTTGGCCCACAAAAAATGAGGTCAAAATCGGGCAAGATAACTGCAGACTAACTGCCGACTGTCACCCTAAGAATCCAATTTTTGCTTCAAAAACCGTCGGCCGTTGGTCGTTTTTGGAAATGTGACTAAGGTTTTAAGGATACATAATACAAAAAAAATTGATGCATTGATTGATATAAATTTTAAAATGGATATGGCATGAATAATAAATCCGTAAAGCATAAAGAAGTCTGAAGTTTTATTTGCTGCTTAGATATGCACCTTTTGTCGTTTTCAATGCAAATCTACACAAAATTTGCACATATTTTTATAACAATGTGTCACAATTTAACAAAATTCTGTCACTTTGCCTTGCAACCATAACTCGTGTCACCTTTTTGAATATAGATCTATGAAAAATATTGCTGATTTCTAAAGAAAAAAGATTTTCGGAGTTATTTATCCAAGTCATCGGTGTTCCTAGGAATTCATGTGACTCCTCCGTGTCGCCCGATACTCGTGTCAGCAGACCATACCAAAAAAATTTGGTCGCCCTACCATCGGCTTTAATGTGACCTAGGCATTACATTTACAATATTACTACTCATTTTTTTTCCACTTCTACACGGAACTTAACCAAACCTGCCAAAATAAATTCTTTGGTGAAGAGAATTTAGTTTTGTTCAAATGGAAGGCAATGCTTCATTTCAAGAGATGAAATTAAAAAAAAAATGAAAGTTTTTCACGGTTAAGAAAATCACTAAAAGAACAAAAAAGTTCATATTTAGTGATACACTATCAGGTAGTACAAATTCAAGTTTGACTGAAACATATATGGTACAACAGTATGGGCATCAGAGATTCTTGTGGCGATATAGATGAAAAATCGATAAATATGTCCTCAAGAGAAGCAAGGAGATAAGAAGATGAGAAAGTTAGTTTTTTCCTTCCATATTCTTCTTACAAACATCCCCAAGTAGTAGAAATTTATATTTTGTCAAACCATACCATTATAATTTTGTACAACATAACACAAAAGCAGTTTAAAAGGAATCTCATATTCCAACCTCCGTATTAGTCTGAAATACTGTAAACTAACTTTTATTCGCGACGACTTTATTTCGCGATTTACCGGGGTACAATCGTTCGCGACGATTAATTTTCGCGATCAAACGTTTTTTTGAATCTGTTGTTAAGAGCCAGTCCGCGAGAAAACCATGCAAAATTCAAAAAATCGTCCAAATGGAAGGTTGCAACTTGGGAGTTTTTAGTGGCTTAAAATTTTCTACTTAAAGGTAGAAGTCAGAATATCCACAAAAAAATGTTGACCCTGCATCTATTTTTAGTAACAGCTCATTTGCATATTTGTCGGAAATCACTCAAAATTTAATGGAAAATCAATACAAATTGATCAAGTCAAAAAGTAACCTTCTGTCATCAGTTTATTTTCAAATTTTGTTTTATTTTCAAAGTCATGGTCCAAATTACACAGTTAATGAAGAAAAACTTAATTCAAATGAATATTTTATTTTTTACACATCTATTTATAGATCCTAAATCAACGAGTACGATTTTTTAGCCATTTTTAGATGCTCGTATCTCTCAAGACCAATCTTAAAATTAAAGTAAATTAATTGTTACTGAAAGAATGATCTAAAGTCTACTTTGTGTTAAAATATTGAGCTTGGGAAATAATATTTACATGTTGTAAATTAACTATGAAATACCATACTCTGCTACATTTTCACATATTTCAAATAACATTCCATCGTCATATTTATAGATTATTTTTTACAATCTTTAACTAAAAAAGGAAGATTTCAAATCTTATATATTCTTAAAAACAGGAATAACTGATTCATATACTTTATTTACATTCGTTTGCTAATTTTTGCCCCCCTTTTCTAATTTTCTCTGGAGTTAAATGGTTATCTCCCCTTGTTAGAGCTCTTCTGTGTTTCTGGGTGAAAATGACAGATGTAACAACATGGAAGATGAAGAATCAGAAGATAAGAACAGGATTTGTGACTTTTCAAGTATTTCTTCAAAATGTGGTGAGTCACTTCACTATGAGAGTGAAAAGGGATATTTTAATATAACTGAATGTGTAAAAGACGCCACAATACACCTTCGGCGAACAAATTGCTCAGAACATGTTGGGTACAGAAGTGACATTCCAGAAGGACTTCTCATTTTATACAGAAGTGGTATTTTTACTATCGATGACTCTTGTTTAAATCTTGCAATATGTCAAAAGCATCGGGATGAACTAGGAATCTATTGGAAGGACAAAAGACATACTTGCCAATTTTCAGGTCATTCCAAAGACAGCAAAGAAAGGCCTAGTAGGGGTACACAGCCAACCACTTGCAAGCAGCACTGGCTGCACACAAGGGAAATTATAACAGTTGGCGCTGGTAAGAAATTAAAAGTCCATTTATGGATCAATATTAGAAAACGTGATTGTTATTGTAAAAAAAAATTCTATGTTCAAATTAAGTAATAAATGGTAATAGATTAGTAGGCATATGTGGCATGTTTCTGCTAGGTATAAGGGAAACTAACCAACCACATATGCATGCAATGTACAAAGAATGCATACACATGTAGTCCTCTCACATTTATGTGATTTATTTACTGTTTCAAACCGATAAAAGGTAAATATTTTATTAATTATCTAATACCATTCTAAAAACCAGAAAAAGTTAAACTACAAGAAATAATACAAAAAGACTGATCGAAGTAGCGACAAGAAAATCGCTGGCGTAAATTGAAGATTAATTTTTACAGCCCTACCCCACGGGTCATAATTTGGACAATATGAAATCTGCACTATCCCATGATGCTTTCATATTTGTTTCAGCTTTTCTGGCCGAATAGTTCCCAAGAAGAAGATTTTTTCCCATACATTTTAATGTAAAACTTGAATTACCTATTATGGCCTCACCCTTCCCCCATGGGTCATGATTTGCACAAATTAGAATCTACACTACCCTAGGAAGCTTTCACAAAAGTTAAAGTCCTCATTAGAAAAGCTCACTTGAGCTTTCGGCTCAGGTGAGCTAATTATATATAAGCACCAAAAATGAAAATCCCTAAAACTGTCATTTATACACATTTCTTAATATTCTCGTAATAACACCCCCCCCCCCCATCTGAACCCTGTTGCATACACTTCACTCACACATATTTATATGAAATTAAAGTGAAATGAATGCAAGGTTTTATTTATAATTTATTGAAATTAAACTTAGGAGATTTGTCATTTTCCTGTCAAGTTTATTAGCCGTATACATATACTAAGTATCAAATAAAAGAAGAGATACTTGTATAAATTTACTTTCTGTTCTGGTGATTCATGATAAAAATATATTTTTTTATGTAATTTCTGATTAAGATATTTTTATATTTTGTCATACCTTAAAAAATATTTCTTTTATCATGTTTATGTCGTACAATTACAAATTGTCAGCTAATTTTTCTGGATTGTTTGAAACTGAGGACTTTTATTCATACAGGTATTTGTAAGCAGTGCTACCTGAAACTTAAAGAATCTCACGGAGAATTCAAAATCAACCTTCAGGAAGAAATTGGTGAGTTTTATTTATATCTGTGTGTAAGAGAAATCTAAAATTTGTCTTGATGTAAACATGGTAAAGGACAAGTGTAGAAAGTAAAATTAAGAGAAATCCAATCTCATGTTTGTCCAATCAACACAATCATTATGAAATGAAAAATCTTACTGTACAGTTTTATCTGGAATGCTTTCAAATTTAAACTAGAGGTACTGTGGGCATCGAGCTCACAAAATGAACAACCCCATCTCAGCTTCCCATAGGATTATTAAGTCCTTGTCTTGCTTGGAGATGGACAGGTATTCCCGTCAATATACATATTCCCCTGCTTTTCAAGTGGGGGTATAAACAGTATATAAAATAGACCATTTTAAGGAGAATGGCCATAAAATTTGAGCTGCATCCCTTTTTTCTCTGTGTGAAGATGTCCACTAAAATTTTGTTGTCAGGTATTAGGTTTTATGCTTTTTATGCCATAATCTGCAATGCAGGTGGCATCATTGTTTCACAAACACACCTTGTTTATTAGATATGATACTCTTGCAGTCATAGTATTAGTAGCTGAATTTGACTATTAGTCTAATATTGTATGTATTTGTTTCTTTTATTAGAATCATTTGAGAGGCTGTGTAGACTTGCAGAATCAACTAAATCAGAAAAAGACAGCAATTATGAAAAAACAGGTAGAAACATTTAGCAGCATATTTGACCCCTGACACATACCCATATACTGGGATACAGAAGATTGAGGAATGTCAGGGCACATTCTCTCTCTCTTTTAATTCTACTCAATTGTTTGTTGAAATATCTCATCTTCTTTCATTTTCTAAAACATCAATTTTAGATTACCATATTGGTTTTTATCAAAATGATCAAAATTTGTCCGTTGTCCGTCGTTGTAGCTGTTGTTTTAAACTTTTCACATTTTCATCTTCTTCTCAAAAACCACTGGGCCAATTTCAACTAAACTTGCCATAAAGTATCCTTGGGTGAAGGAGATTTGATTTTGTTCAAATGAAGGGCTGAGCCTTCTTTCAAGGGCAGATAATTATGAATTAATGAAAAATTAATGGCATCTTTTAAAAATTTTCTTCTCCAAAACCATTAGCCAGGAAAAATAAAACTCAAGTGGAAGCATCCTCAGGTAGTGTAGATTCAAGTTTGTTCAAATCATGATCCCCCAGGGATAGGGCGGGGCCACAATGGCTGATTAACGTAACAACATCATTTAACATAGGAATATGTAGGAAGAATCTTATAAAAATCTTCTTCTCAAGATCAGCAAAGCTATGGTCAGTTATATTAATGTGGAAAAATGTTAGAGTTAATTCAAGTTTGTTCATATCATGACCCCTGGGGGCAAGGCGGGGCCATAATGGGAAATCAGATCTATACATAGAAATATGTAGGAAAAATCTTTAAAACTCTTTTTCTAAAGCATAGCAAAATTATACATATATGCTTTATTGATATAGTGACATTCTCAAGTAATAAAAAAATTCAAATCCCCCCTCCCCCAGCAAGTAATCTTTTCAATACTGAGCTGATTTGTGTTTTTAACTAGCCCATGTGCCCAGGTGAGCGATGTGGCCCATGGGACTCTTGTTTATTATTCTACAGGAGGAAAAAGTCTATTTTTACCATCGAATTTTCAGTTGTCTTTTAAGCAAAATCAAGGATGATGACCCAGTACTTTTTCTTAAATGTGCATATCTTAAAATGTTTCCATGCCTGATTTCATTACTTTCTGAATATATTAAATATGAAAAGAATCTATTCTGAAATGTTAAGATTTTTTTAATGTATGTCTGGTTCTTTAACTGATATTCTTACTTTTGTGCTTTATTTTACAGAAGATGTGCCGAAAGAATTCTCTCAAGAAAGTTCTACAACAAAAACAACGGCTTCTGATTTTTCTGACTTTTCCCAGGAGTCACATTCTGATTGGGAACTGGAGAATGAAAGTACCAGAGAAAAGTTCAATCGTGCCATGAGTTTGCTCAGTAAAGGAAAATTTCCTGCCTTAAAGAGCCAGCTGCAATTACCATGGGAAAACATATCAAGAAGTACAAAATCCTTGTATTTAACAATTGCGAATGATGCTATACATGTATTACTTGAACATATTGTACCAGGACAGGTTGATAAAGTTATATCAGAACTTGCATCAAAACATACAGCAAATGAAGATAAATTGCTGAATGAAGATATACTGACAAAAGCTTTGATTAAAGCTTACTTGGACCAAGACAATCGACTGAACAAAGTACAGATTTTGTCACTCTTTGCTCACAAGTTTACGAAAGAAAAACTCTTGAGGCTAATCCCAGGTATGACAGTTGCAAAAATTGATGCAGCAAGAAGGCATGCAGCATTGGAATCACCAGGACAAATCATCAACAAGCCAACAATTTACAGAATACGATTAAGTGTACCGCAAATTACACACTTCATTCAGTTTATTAGCAGTCCAGCTTATCATCAGGTTGTTGGATATGGCTCCAGGAAATTGCATCTGGTGTGGAAATACAAATTCCCAAAGTTGTTCGAAATGTCATATCTTCAAGGCTGATCAACACTTATTTAGCTTATTGTAAAGATCAAGAGTACAAAACTTTCAGTCGATCTACATTGTACAACATTTTGAAAGTTTGCGTTGCTTCCCAGAAGAGGAACCTTCATGGGCTTGACAACATCACAGCTGATGGCTTGAAATCTGTTGAGGTGTTGGAAGGAATCATTTCAAAACTGGAAACATTTGGATTATCAGAGGAAAGAGCTGAAGAATTGAAAAGCATGATAGCATCTCTAAATCAACATTTGAAATTTGACATCAAGGGTCATCTGTCAACACATTCCTCCTGTGTTAGTCACTGTACAACTTTCAGTCTTAGTGATCCAAAATGTGAAACGTTTCGTTCAAAGTGTGACCATGAACATGCATCTGGATGTGAAGAGTGTGAAATTGTGGATAAAACCCTGTGTGAAGTGGCAAGAGAATTTGATGAATGTACAATCAAGGAATGCATTCCAAAAGACACAATGGAAGAGATTGACTTTGAAATCAATCAATCAAAATTGAACATTTTGTCATGGAAAGCACACTGTGTAAGAACAGTACATCAAGACCAAGCTAAGAAAAATGTCTTGGAAGACTTGCAACCTAATCAAGCATTAGTGGTCATGGATTGGGCAATGAAATTCTTGCCCATTAAGCACAGAGAATCACAAAGTGATTTCTTTGGGAAAAAAGGTATAAGCTGGCATCTTTCATCTGTCATTACTCGTGCTGCCTATCCAGCTATCGACCAGGAAAACCACTTAGCTGTCAATACTTTTGTTCACATCTTACAACTGGGAAACCAAGGGTGGTTTTCTGTGGCACACATTATCACTGACCTGTTGAATCAGATGCCAAGTTTTGCTCCCAATGTGAGTGAGATTATTTTGAAGAGTGACAATGCAGGGTGCTATCACTGTTCGAGTTTGGTGTCTTACTTGCAACATTTGAACCAGCTTTCTAGGATCAAGATCTTAGAATACAATTTTAGTGAGCCACAGTCTGGGAAGGACATATGTGATGCCAAGACAGCCCATTGCAAGATGCACATACTGAGGTAAATTTAATTTGGAAGTTTTATAATTACAAATTAAGAATTTAAACAATGGAAAAGTACTTTAATCTATGGCTCTCATGATTTCATTTATTGTGAAAATGATTTTTAATGAAGGAATAACTTTACTTTTTTGTTTTCTGATGTTATCAAACAATTTGCCAACGTGATAATTTGCAAAAAAACACTGAAGACGTTTATACGTGAGAATATCGTGAGCAAATTGATTGAACATCATTTATACTGATGAAATTTAAGTATAGCAGATGTAATGAAATTTTCCTAAAGACAGTTTCACTCACATGTACAATGTCTATTTTTCATGTAGATTTTCAGGTGAAGGGCATGATGTTTTAACGCCAGATGATATGGTAATCGCCTTGAATTCTAATGGAGGAGTAAAGGGTGTTGTTACTTCAGTGGTGTCCATTGATCAGAGCCAGGAGATGAGGATGAAAACGAAAATTCCAAATATAAGCCTGATGAACAACATATCATTTCATCCTGATGGGGTCACATTTAGGAAGGCATATGGAATCGGAAGGGGTTATTTTTTACCAAGTTCCCATTTCAAAGATAATGAACAAATTCTTGGCTTTGAGGTATGTATATACAAGAAAATAATGCCAAGTTGCAAATCTAACAGTCACAAAAAATATAAGTATTCTATTTAAATAGAATAAATAGAATAAATAACACATTGATATATTTTATTGCACACCACAATTGTTGTAAAATGTATTTATTGGCTATGATTATTGTCCTCCGAGACTGCAGCTATTTCCCTTTTGGCACAGGCGGGAAAATAGTTGCTGTCGTAGGATATGATGTTGTTATGATGAAAATCTGAAGAATTTATTTATTTTATTATGAAAGTTTAATTTTAATTGAAAAAAAATGTTTTGTTTTTTTTAATAGGTACACACTCAATTTCATAGAACAGATAGCTATATTCCAGGATCTGTAAAACATGAGCAGGACAAAACAGAAGCTGATGAAGAGATAAATAAGGAAGAGGAGATAGATGGCACAAAGTCAGGATTATTTGCCTGTCCTGAGCAAGGATGCATGAAAGTTTATAGGAAGCAATGTTTGTTGGAGTGCCATATATGTGTAGGCAACCATCTGTACTGCAACACAGAAAATACTCTTGATAAGGTGAAGCATTTGTGGGCTGAAAAATGTATTGCAGTGGAAAAGAACTTCAAGGTCTTGGTCAAGGGTACTTTGGGTGTTGCCGAAAACATACCAGAAGGATGGGCCCTTAAAACAGCAAAGGCTCAAAAGAGATTCAGTGCCAAAGTCAAAGAATTCCTCTACAGCATGTACCTTGACTTTGAAAGAACAGGGAGAAGACCCAACTTTGACAAGATCTCTGCTAACCTCAAATATCTGAGGAATGATAATGGATTGAAGCATTTCAACAGAGAGGAGTGGTTAAGTTCATCACAAATCAAGAGCCTCTTAATTTTGTAAAATTAAGATCAAAACCGTTAGAAAGTTCACGTATCAAACTTGATCCCAATATCATGAAAGATGAGGATTTGGAAAATGCTTTGGAAGACATTGAAAATGCTGATGTTCATGCAAATATATAGGATTTATTAAAGGAAATCGTGGATCAACTTGAATGAACTTTTAGGTTAATGTTGTTTTTCATACATTTAATGAATGTATGCAGCAAGCTTGAACGGTCAAAATATACCCAACAAAGAAAAAAACGCATATTGTTTTACTCATCAAAGAAATTTTGAAAAAGTATATGGAACGACTACCTTTTTTATCATTCCATACCTGTGATCTATTTAAAGGATAAGGTGGAGTTTTAAAACCCAAGTGTTGATTAATCATGTTTATGACAATTTGATTTTTATAGCAACACACTCTAAAATCAATTTAAAAAAAGAAGGTTTAAACTGAAAACTTAGATTTATATGTTAACCTGAATAATATGCGTTTCTTTTTTTGTTGAGTATATAAAAACAATCTATGGGTTTTTTATATATATTATCTTTCTATCAATAAATATACCATGGCTAAGATCAAGATCCTCTGTAGATTAGAAAAATGCTTACATTTTTGTACAACATTACATGTGAACTAGTGTGTAAGTGTGTGTGTGAAAGGGAGTGAGGGAGGGTGTATGTGTTTCAGATTAATAAGCAAGTATAATGAAATATTTTCTGTAGTTGTACACTGAATGAAATTCTATATACATGTATTTGTGAATTTGAAAGTAGCTAAAGAATTGAAAAAAATTATTTGTAAATGTTTTCATATAAAATTTGAAAGTGTTGGCACATTGTTTTAAGACACACTTAGAATATATAAAATTAGAGTTGAGATAATTTGTGTATGCATTCACTGATTGATAAGTGTTGGAAAATTTTAAAATTACTCTCTGAATTTTTTTTTATTTTCTTTGAATAACATTATGTAACTTCCTATATCTCAACTGAACTCTTTGTATGACTGATATAATATTGCCAATCAAAAGTTCCTCATAGAGCCTTTTTTAGCTCACCTGAGCCGAAGGCTCAAGTGAGCTTTTCTGATCAAAATTTGTCCGTCGTCTGTCGTTGTCGTTGTCGTCGTCGTCGTTGTCGTCGTCGTCGTAAACTTTTCACATTTTCATCTTCTTCTCAAGAACCACTGGGCCAATTTCAACCAAACTTGGCACAAAGTATCCTTGGGTGAAGGGGATTCAAGTTTGTTCAAATGAAGGGCCACGCCCTTTTCCAAGGGGAGATAATCATGAATTTGTTAAAAATTAATTGCATTTTTAAAAAATCTTCTTCTCCAGAACCACTGGGCCAGGAAAGATGAAACTCATGTGGAAGCATCCTCAGGTAGTGTAGATTCAAGTTTGTTCAAATCATGACCCCCGGGGCAAGGGTGGGGCCAAAATGGCCGACCCAAGTTTTACATAGGAATATATAAGAAAAATCTTTAAAAATCTTCTTCTCAAGAACCACTTGGACAGGAAAGATGAAACTCATGTGGAATCATCCTCAGGTAGTGTAGATTCAAGTTTGTTCAAATCATGACCCCCGGGGCAAGGGTGGGGCCAAAATGGCTGACCCAAGTTTTACATAGGAATATATAGGAAATATCTTTAAAAATCTTTTTCTCCAGAACCATTGGGCCAGGAAAGATGAAACTCATGTGGAATCATCCTCAGGTAGTGTAGATTCAAGTTTATTCAAATCATGACCCCCGGAGCAAGGGTGGGATTACAATGGCCGATCAAAGGTTTACATAGGAATATATAGGAAATATCTTAAAAAATCTTTTTCTCCAGAACCACTGGGCCAGGAAAGATGAAACTAATGTGGAATCATCCTCAGGTAGTGTAGATTCAAGTTTGTTCAAATCATGACCCCCGGGACTAGGGTGGGGTCAAAATGACCGACCCAAGTTTTACATAGGGATATATAGGGAAACCTTTTAAAATCTTCTTTTCAAGTACTTCAAAGCTATGATTAGTGATATTTATATGGAATCATTCTCAGGTAGTGTAGATTCTAGTTTGTTCAAATGATGAACGCCTGGAGGGGGGGGGGGGTAAATTCAAGCCCGATGTGCTCAGGTGAGCGCTGTGGCCCCTGGGCCTCTTGTTAAAATTCAGCTTGTCTCTTTAGGTAATACATGTATCATTAGTTGTCAGAGTGCCACAAGATTAAAAAAAAGTAACTACAATTTATTATATTTCAATTTTTAAAGAATAATTTTGATAATATAAAAAAAAAGAAATATTGTCATTCAACATGTATACGAAAAAAATGTAAGTCAGCATTATTAATGAGGAAGACATGGTTTTTCTCAAATTGGCAATATGCAAAATCACCCTATTTAAACAGTTTTTTAAACCAATTTCAAAAAAATTACAAAAGTATTTTATGGGAAAGTCATATGTTTATCAACTAGTATATTTTGATAATTTAAAGTTCTATCTTTTGCTGTATAGATTGTACGAAATATAATTTTTTTAATGTTTTTTTTTATTAAATTGGTGATATGTGAATTCCCATATCTAAATTATTTATTATCTCCCAAGCTCAATATTTTGCAAAGATTATGTTTAGAGTTATATCTGTACAATAAAATAAAAAAAAAATAATTTCAAAGATTGGTCTTGGAAGATTTGGGGCATTAAAATTGTAATACTTTTGGCAATTCTTGAAAATTGGCATCATGCCAATTTTCAAGAGTTGTCTGCCCTTTGATATATTGCATATTTGATTATGATAAATGTCAATTTTGAAAGAACATAGTCTTATGTTACTTAAAAATACCTTAATGGAAATGCAAGTTTAATTTTGAGTAAAATAAATCAAATGTGAATTTTACCATTTTTCTTGAATTTTTTAAGTGCATTTGCACTTAAATGTGCAAAAAGGAGGTGGCGCTGCCAACGGCTGCCATGTTGAATGATGGGAATTTTTTTGGTCATTTTTGAATAACATATTGCCAAGTCTAACTACCCACCAAATTTCATTAATTTATGACAACCTTCGATTTGGACAGTTTTGCATGGTTTTCTCGCGGACTGACTCTTAATACAACAGAGACTTTCAGGACCGGTTCGCGGCGAGAAATATGCGATGACGATGCTCTCGCGAACCTGGCGAAAATTTCTCTTACGCGAATTTAAGTTAGTTTACAGTACCTGACGTTGTCTAGGCTTTTTTTTTGACGATTTTGATATTTTACTTTTATTTATCGGAAGCACAATGCCTATAGTACTCACCATATTAATGAAAAGAAAATATTCCACATTTCGTTTCAGGACTTGCAAGATTTTAAAATGCACGAAATGTTAACACATCTAATCATTCTGATAAAATGTTTTCAACGAATTGTATACTTTATAAATGAACCATAGAAACGGTTTTGGTAAGTACTCAAAGTATTGTACTATTCATAACTTGTGACTTTGAAATTTAATTCGGTTTGCAAGTATCTAAAATCAACTCGAGAATGCCGCCTGCGGTTGGAGGCAGCGATTCCCCGGGTTTCATAATGGCGCCGGTTCTGACGTTTTCCTGGCACGTAAAATATCAAAACTGCGAACAAAGCCTGGAAAACGTCAGATATTCCGGACTACATCCGTATAAAAATTACTCAACTGGAAATGTATATTTTGTCAATACAAACCACCCGTCCAAAACACGACTGTTTTTGTCATACTTAGTATGGTAACTTTAGCATCCTAAACCAGTGTGCATTCAGATTTACTAAGTAATAAATACTAATAATCCCTAAATTTATATGAGTTCGCTGGGTCCTTAAAACGGCTTTCAATATTTTGGAGAGAGAAGGGTAAAAGAATCATATTCTTAACAAGGGTTATTTAGGTGAGCAAAAAGGCCCAAGTGCATCTTATTTTACCATTTATCAAATTTTGCTCTTTTTTCTTATTGTTTGAATAAATTAACATTTAAACAGTAATTCCTCAAATGGAACAAAATCTGATAATCATGAAAGATGTCTTTCAAGAAAAATTAAGTTCATTTTTCAAAACTGGATTCTGAAGAAAATGTTACATACTGGGAATCTTTCAAAGAACGGTTGGTTTTCAGATCCCATCAAACGTTCCTCTTAATCTTGTAACAAAGTTTTTGTTGGGTGTCTCTCATTTTCCACCTAACGATAAAAAAATATAACGTAAATATCAACAGGCACATATAACTAGCTATGTTTTTTATGTAAAATTATTGATTAATCAAGCTAACTTTATTTTTATCTGAGTAAGGATTTATAGACTCGTATCTCAAAAAAAAAATTAATACACACTTGACTTTCACTAATAGAGGTCTCCGATGTTGCTGCAAAACTATCTTAATTTGCTGGCCGAATTTTCGACTCTATCATCATTATTTTGCTAAAATATATATTTATATTAAAATTATAGTATTTAAAATTTCACATTTTATGCAACAATTTGTTCTTAAGCAATTGTCGATTTCATCAAGTCACCGAGTTCCGTGTCTTTTAATGATCGTATCGTATTCATTGAATGCTTCCTCCTCTTCAAATTCCTTCACTTTGAAAATAGTTTTTTCCGGGGGAAAAATCAGGAAAAGTCTCTTTGTTTGTCTAGCAAATCCCAAACTCACTCCTCCTTGACACCTGATCCCACCTCTGATGTTTTGGAGGTCCGAGTTTGCTCTGTTCCTATTTTGTATTGTTTTATGGACTTTTGATCTTGAATACTGTTTGTTATCTCCATATATTTGATGAAATATAAATAATGATAACATACCTTTACTTTATTATGGCTTTTGGCTTCCCCTTCCTCAATCCTTTTTCCCTCTTTTTTGATGGCTTGAAATTTAGCAATACATGTACCTAAAACAACATTAGGTCATTCTTTTTCATAGTGTATACAGTACAGTAGCGACAACACAGGACTGAATTTTCGTATCGTGTCATGCCAACGGACAGAAATTGAAATATTCATTAAAATTTTCAGTTTTAATTTGTTCTCATGTTTTTTATTAAGGCTAAATAACATGTCTTGAAACTGTCTGACCCAAATGATATGTATATTATAGTCTATTAAAGAAAAATGTAATATCTCAGAAGAAAAATGAATCAAATCCACAAGTGTTTACAACAGGGTTTAATTTCGCGAACGCAAACTCCTCTTGTATTACGTGATTTTAACAACTGAAATTCATACAACACCGAAAAGAGTGTCAACCCCTGTTCCCCGTTACAATTTTAGACACTGTTCATAGGCGTCGGAACCGGGGGGGGGGCTTAGCCCCCGCCCCCTCAACTTTTTTTGCAGACATAGACATTACGTAGACATTGAACACTGGGGCCTACGTTTACCCCCCCCCCCAGCTTTCAACAGGCACGTTGAAGTTTAGGTCGAAAAAGGTAATTGGTAGTGTTTGGAAAAATTCTGGTATTGAAAAATGTTCCATCCTATTCCATCCCCCCCCCCCTGCCGTTTCGTGTCTGGACAATTTCCCTCCCCCCCCCCTTTTTTTTTTGCTTGTCAAGTTTTTTTTTTAGGTTTGAAATTTTTTTTCTCACAGTTAACCCCCCCCCCCATTTTCGATTTGCTTCCGACGCCAATGCTGTTATAAATGATTGAACTTGAAAAATGAAAAAAATGTGTCTTCTGAAATTGTGACACCGGACGGATGTTGTCATATCCTTACCTGTATGTACATGACAACGTGCCATTTTCAGTGCTGAACTTTAAAGGTTTCTGACAACGGTGCTGTCTTAGAACTAAACGTGTTTTTGACCGTGTAATTGTCGCATTTTACTGTGTTACGCTAGTTATTTACATGTATGTTCCAGGATTGAAAGATCCAGAGGGTATATTGTTTTTGTCTTGTCTGTCTGTCTGTGTGTTGTCGACTTCAACCATGCCCATAAATATTGCCCTGTCAAGGGTCAGTCTACCTCCCACTCTAGAATTGTGTTACCATCGGGGGCATAGTGCTTCACAAACACACCTTGTTAACATGGGCAATACTTCGTTTGCAATACGGTTACTTCACTTGGAAATTTACAATTTGCCATCTACATGTATTTTGATATAATGGAATTTTAATTTCAAGTTTACGTTGGTTAATCCAATTTTGTATACTTGTATAGTGTAACTGTAATATTTGCATATTTACATTGTGAACCCATACTGTAATTAAATCAAAGTATTGAAAGTACTGAAAGCCGGGCTTGAATTGCTCGAGTATATTGTCCGATCCGAAATTAGTACAAATTTATTTTTTTTCCTTTTGGCCATGGATGTTTAATAGGTAAAGTTTGTAACATTATGATTAACGATATCCCATCTACCAATAATTAAAATTAGCAGTCCAGAACCAAACTTTTAGACCCCAAGATAGGACTTAGGTGGTCTTGTATCTAATAAAAATACATTTACAATGTATACCTTTCTGAAAAATGAGCGCGCAATGGGTATGCATGGGGACAGTGCACTTTGAGTGGTTTTGCTGATTAATACAGGCAAATAGTAGCGGGATAGTTAGGAGTGTGACCATTTCTCAAACAGAAACTTTTAAAGGGAAAAATGTACGATGAAAGGTTGATAAACTCTTCGCAATCAAAAATTAAATTAGACTTTTCATTTTGCTCTCCAGTAATTTACCGGGAGTTTGTCACGAGCGACAGATTTACAAAAAACAAAATGGATGGTCTATCTTTAATAAGATTATACCTTTCATTTTGTTGTAGCATATTAAAATAACGGTTATTTGGCAATGTACTGATGAAAATCGAAATGTGATCTTAAGTTGAAAGCCAACTGTACCCAAGGAATAGGATTCTCGGATAAATATTTTGACAATTTTCCTTTTTTTCTCCTTTAAAAACGATACATGTCTGCATTTATCAGTAAAAATATTCTTTATTTCTTGTCCCATGGGAAACCAGCTGCATGAAATTGATAATTATCTTACTTTTATGACAGGAATGAGTTTACAGTGTAGTTCTAGTTCCAGGTTTGGCCAAAATGGTAATATTGCCTGAGAAAATCATGATATATTCAGGTATGTTTGGCTTGTGCATAGTGGGCTCTTTATTCTGAACAGAAAGTTTCTGAAGCAGAGACTAAATAACTATTTCTGAAAATACTGTGTTTTAAGAAGAAAGACTATTAATAAACATTTTATCAATAAACATTTTTATATGTTTTTTTTTTTTTTTTTTTTTTTACAGATTATATATTTACATGAAAGATTTCTATTTCCCAGCACCCCTGAGAGCTTCATGAATCATGACTGTTTTTAAACACTTATTATTGATATGCACTTGTAACACTTGACGGTAGGGGACTAGTATTGCTTGTTTGTTGTTTAACGACCCCTCGAGAATTTTTCCACTCAAATGGAGACGCAACGGCTTGCAGGTGGAGAGCTACAAATTTTGTCCTATGCTCGGCACTCGGGAACAATTAGTCCGAAAAATCTGACGTTTTCCTGGTTTTTTTACGATTTTGATATTTCACATGCCAGGAAAACGTCACAACCGGCGCCATTACGAAAACTGGAAAATTCACCGTCTCCAACCGGAGTTCATTTTTTATACTTGCGAACCGAACTAAATGCCGAAATCAGAATTTATCAAAAGCACAATGCCTTTAGTACTCACCAATATCGATGGAAAGAAAATATCTCTCCACATTTCGTTACAGGACTTGCAAGACTTTAAAATACATGAAATGATGACAAATCTCGACAGTGTGAGAAAATCTTTTCAACGGGAATGTATATTTTATAAATGAACAATAAAAAAATATATTGGTAAGAACTTTGAGTAGTGTACTTTTGATAGCTTGTGACTTTAAAATTTAATTCGGTTCGCAAGTATCTAAAATCAACTCGAGAATGCAGCCTCCAGATGGAGGCGAAAATTTCCCAGCTTTCGTAAAACCCCTTTCACACCGGGTCTGCGTCCTCACGGCGATCGCACGGCGACCATAATAAATGCAAAACGCCGAGGTGATCGCAGTAGAGTCTCCTACAGCGCCGTGACAACGTGGCGAGATCTCCACTGAACGCAGTAGGGTCGCGTAGGGACTCCTAGAACGCCAGGGGACGGCGATCACTTTGGGCATGCACAAAGTACGCGCCGTGTGATCGCAGTCTGATAAGAACGCAGTAGTAACGTAGTATGATCGCCGTAGCAGCGCGGTGAGATCTCCAACAACGTAGTGGGAGCTCCGTACGAACGCCGTGAAGACGCACATGATCGCAGCATGAACGCAATGATAGTAGACTGCGGTTCCACGGAGATGTTGCGGAGTCCTTGGAGATGTCACTGCGTTTCTATCGCGCTTTTACGGCGCTTGTAATGAGATTAATCGTCTTGTTATCTTTTTGACTGCGACCCAACGACAACACGGAGTTGTCACTGCGATCGTTGCGTTCCCTTGGCGTTTCTACAGCGTCCGTTGGCGATCACAATGCACTTTCACGGCGTTGACAGCCAGCTCACAAAACAAAAGCAATGACATCATATTTGATCAGCTATTATTCTAACGTATTTGATGCACTAGGAGCATTTAAATCATGGAAGAGAAAATTACACCAGAACTTGTTCTCTTGTTTCACTTAAAATTTGTAGCAACTTTTCAGTGTGTTTATTTTTTTTACATTCGTAATAAAATGAAAGAAAATTTAACAACACATCTGAACGAGAAAATTGAACAAAGAAGCAGTTTAATCATAAAACTAATAGTAATTTAGTTCTAAATTATTCAAATCGAAAATTTTTAATTACTCTTGGTATGATGAGAAGTCTTTTTCATCGTTTAACATGAATCTTTAAACAAAAATGTTTTCCATTCCTTCTGAATATATATCAATGGGTATAGAACGCATTGTGAACGTATTGTGAACGCAGTCGGCGCAGTGAGAACGCCGTGAACACGAGGTGAAAACTTCTAAACGCCGTGAAAACTCCGCGGAAGCGCAGTCAATCGCCGGGAGATCTCCGTGGGAAGGCAGTAGAGCGCCGTGAGATTGCCGTAGAATCGCGTCCGTCGCCGTAGGAACACCGTGACATCTTCACATTGTGAAAAATTTACAGAAATTTGTGCAATTTCCCTGCGATTCCACGGCGATTTTAAACATTCAACAACGCCGTAATGACTCCGTGTGAACGCAGCTTGGTGTGATGCAAAAATGGCGCCGGTTCTGACGTTTTCCTGGCACGTAAAATATCAAAATCGTAAAAAAGCCTGGAAAACGTCAGATATTTCGGACTAGGGAACAATGACACGGCCAGGAACACGTTAAGTTCCAAGACAGTACCGTTGTCAGAAACATTTAAAGTTAAGCACTGAAAATGGCTCGTTGTCATGAAAATACAGGTAAGGTTATGACAAAAACTGTCCGGTGTCATTACTTGAGAAGAAAGGTCGTGAGCAGTTTTTCATTTTTAAACTTAAATAATTTCAACCAATGTCTGAAATTGCAATGGGGAACAGGACTGACACCCCTTTTGGCGTTGTATGAATTTCAGCCTTTAAAACGAAGTAATAAAAGCGGAGTTTGCGTTGGCAATCACATGCCCATGTGTGAAGTCACGATCGTCAGCCTGAAAATTTAATATTTTCTTATGTACAGTTTATCAAAATGGCCCTGTTATTTTGAATTATGAAGAAAAACTTAATTTTACATGTGTTAGGTAACTGACAGCCTATTCTTGTTAGCAGGCTTTAAGAAATCGCAATTTATAAGCAAAATGTCCGTTGTCAGTACATGTTAAGTTTTTCTAGTCCGGTGTCGTTTTCTTAACATATGAGTTTATCAATAAAACAGTCTGACTAAAGCTAGTCCCTACTATTTCAATTTGTTAGAAATGAAATAGTAAGGGCTGGTTTTAGTCAGTCTGATCAATAAATACGTATATACAAAAATGATCAAACGTATATGTGCTCTTAAGAAAGAGAAAGCATATTGCAGAAAATTTTGAATCTTTTGGGGGTCGTCTTAGGAGTAGTGTATATACGCCAACGTGCTAACCATTCTGTGATGTTTTTTAGTCAATTCATTCTCATACTAGAGTGCAAACGTATAACAATTCCTGAAATATTATCAGTAAAACAAAAATAAAATGTTCGATCTACACTTACTTTAAAATACAGAAGTTTTTGATACGTATTAAATTATTTACAAACAAGTTGCTGAAACAAGAATATCAAAAATCTTGTTTTATAAAAGTCATAATTTCAAAAGTTCCTTGGTCGAAGCAATGATCTTGTCAGCAAATACAATTTATCAAGGAGTCAAATGCTGACTGACGTTTTTCATAGTAATTGTTAGGCCATATTTTACACATCGACGGATTTTTCCCGGTATTCTCGTATTTCCCGATCACGACAAGGAGCACACAGTGAGTGTAAACGGTAGACAGAGGATGCTCACTCCTAAGAGATTTTTTTGAATAGGCAAAGAAATTTATTCAAAATGAAGAGAAATATGAACCAATGACTGGAATCTTTTACTTTGAGATATAGCTCTTAAATTAACGTTTGCATAAAATCTTGGAATATTTCCCCAAAGATTAATATAAAATATAATGATAGAATAATATATTATAATATTTGAATACATATTGTTCTTCCGCCTACCGCCAAGTTAATTTTCAAAAGTTAACATGTTCGAAGGATTTCTAATATTTTTTTTTACAGATAATTGTATAAATTTTCATAAAACATTACTTTTTGGGAAAACAAAGAGAGATAACTTTAAAAATTTGGTTAAACTTTTGTTTTTCACAACAAAAATCAACGAAAAAAGAAAAATACTTTACCCACCCCCTTAAAACAAAAATTCTTTTTTTTACAGGTAATACATGTATGGACTGTTTTTTCAAAAATTCAAACCAAAGCTTTTTGTGTTTCAAGGTGGGGTGGGGTGGAGTTTATGTTTATACTTTATAGACAAAAATCGACAAAAACAATATTATCAAAGAAATGTTTATAGACACAAAACGAAAAAAAAATTATCACAGATAATTCAATTAATGCCGCTATGAGAAATCTATTAAATACTAATCAAACAAACAGGGCGGGAACACTTTGAGAGGGGTGAGAGGTCCTAGGGAGTTTGGATATAAAATTACAATGCAAAAGCTCAAAATCATCTTGAAATATCGTCCGGAAAGGATAATGTTACACACAGACAGAATGTATAAATTTACTACCTGGAACTTTGACCTTAAAATCAATAGGGGTCTTCCATAAGTTGTTATGTAAAATATCATCGCAAAAGCTCAAAGGGTTCTCGAGATATCGCACGGAAACGAAAGTGTTATAACAGACAGAATTTGCGAATTGATGACCTTGAACATTGACCTTTTGACCTCAAAATCAAAAGGGTTCTTTTTTAGTCCATAGGGAGTTGCTACGCAAAATTTCATTGCGAAAGCTCAAAGGGTTCTCGAGAAATCGTGTGGAAACGAAAGCGTTACAGACAGACAAAAAGACGGTTGGACGGACAGACCCAAACTAATATTCGCCACTTTTCAAGCGGGGGACAATATGGTGATCTTTCAATGGAGAATATCGTCAACCCCCCCCCCCCCCGCCCCCTTTTTTTAAGAGCTGGAAAAAGGGATATTTCGCTATTTAGCGCTATTTAGCGATATTTCAAGGGATAATTAACAATTTATCAATTACCATTGCACTGTTTCTTGTATAAAAATGCCATTCATATTGAAAAAAATAAGTGCAAAGTGTAGGCGGGAATCGAGAGTTAACGTGCATATTTCTTCACTTTGAAATCAGTTTTTTAAGGAAAAAGACTGAAGCCCTTATGTATGACAAAGAAAAGCTGAACATTATATGAAATACAGAAAATAGCAAACGTTTAGTTTCATATGACTAATTAGTTCACCCATTTATTGAAGACATGCTTGAAATGTATCAAAGCATATAAAAAACTAATATCGACCTCCTTCCTAGTGTATACGTACAGTCAAGTAGCGACAACGGACCGATGACAACGGACTGAATTTTCGTATCTTGGTATGACAACGGACATAAATCATAATAAATCAAAATTGTCAGTTTGAAGTTGTTTTATTTTTTTTCTGTAAAGGCTGTAACATGTCTTGATACTGACTGCATCAATTGGTATATATATAATATTCTATTTACAAAAAATATAACATCTCAGAAGGAAAATGAATGAAATCCACCTTTGATTTCACCAGGGTTTAATATCGCAAACGCAAACTCCTCTTTTATTACTTCATTTTAACGGCTGAAATTCATACAACACCAAAAGGGGTGTCAGTCCTGTTCCCCATTGCAATTTCAGACATTGGTTGAAATTATTTAACTTAAAAATTGAAAAACCGCTCACGACTTGTCTTCACAAGTAATGACACCGGACAGTTTTTGTCATAACCTCACCTGTAAATTCATGACAACGAGCCATTTTCAGTGCTTAACTTTAAATGTTTCTGACAACGGTACTGTCTTGGAACTTAACGTGTTCCTGGCCGTGAATGAGCAGTGAGGGATCGTTTCCGTGAAAGCATCTACTGGACCTTCGTTTATACGGTCTCATCCAAAACACGTCCCACAGTGGGATTCCAACCCTAAAGATCAACTCTTTACGCCGCGACTCGAGTGCAGACGGGGCTAGTATTGCTAATGCAATATTTCATGTTTTTAGAATGCTTATTTCATGAAGTTGGTTGAGAATAAAATAACAGGAAGTGACATTTAAGTTAGGCTGGGCCTCAGAAATGAAACAACAAGAAAAGCTTTAAAACAGATAGAATTTATTTTTAGGTCATATTAAGAGAACTGCGTACATCCTTTAGATCTTGCACAGCGGTGGGTATTAAATGTTGAACCACGTTATGGATCCTGACAATACCGGCCTGTCCTCCTGAGGCCACCCAAACACAACTCTGGATGTTCGGATTCATCTCAATCTGAAACAGAAAGAACCACACGAGCTTCGCATAAAAAAATCCACTACGTAAATTGTTTTGAAGGAACACCTGTTTTTTTCAACAGCTGTTTGTTATTTAAGACCCTTTAGTTTACCCTATATACGGCACGGAAAGCTAAGCTTCTGACGTCATCTGCAGCAACTGTGATCTTTGGAATTTTCTTTTTAGGCTGAAAGTAACAATACTAAATCATAAGGCTAAAAATTTTAACGATCAAAATCCTGTAATATCATTGGCACAATGTCATTTATTATATTATTAGTGTATTATCACTTAAGTTTCAAAATCAAATCAGTGGAAATAGATGGGTTGGGCATTCAAACAAATAACAAAGTATTTTCATGTATGAATAAATTAATGTTAAGGAAGAATTCTGATCAGGTTTCTTAACAAATAAAATAATGAATTAACTTTTACACCAACGCATGCTTATAATGAAGTGCCAGGGACAAAAATTTTTACGTAATTAATTTTTTTTTATTACATGCATTAAAAATGTATTTAGATATTTATATCAGGTTTCATATTTAGATAGTTTAGTAGCAGTAACTAAAACAAAAAAAACTATATTAAATGTGATAACTTTTCTATCATCAACTTTTCTAATCAATGTACAATGTAGCAATATAGTCTTATAACGTTTATGTCTTCTGGTTGATTTGATACTCAGGAGCATGCTCTATATAAGAACAAATTTTAAAAAGATGCAAGCTATTGACAAACAAGTTGTTGAAACAAGGATATCAACAGTAATGTTTAAAGTCAGTGTTTTGCAAACTCTATGGTCAATATAGAACAATAAATTATATTCACATTCAATCAATGTCTAAGTATCCTTTAACTTTTCTAATATAAATTTATAAGAGTCGCTTGTTTTAGAATACCCAGTACATTGAACTAGTACAAGGTACTGAGAGCAAGCTAAACAAATTACCCAATGCTCTCTTGCATTTTTTTTAAAGAGCACATATACAATTTTGGAAAAGTGACCTAAACCTAGCCAAAAAAGAAAAGAAAAAAGATGCATTCTCTGGAAATGGGAAACATTAGAATGAAATATCAACATTCAGTGTTTCTCAATGATCGGAAATGAAAAACACATTTTCTGACAGTTACATGTACCTTGAACTTGCCATAATACCTTAACTCAAAATAATGATATCTTCAGCTCCAAAAGTTTAAAGTTCTAAATTCCAATATTTATCCTTTGAAGAGAAATTCGCTGGACCACAGATTTCATACTTTTTAGCCATTGACTTTTAATTTACTAGAATGATCTTGAATCAAGGTAATGGCAAACCTTTAGGACAACAGTAATATTTGAGTGAAATATAACCTTCCAATGTTTTCCTTTTAAAGTTATAGATCAGATACAGATTCCACACTTTTATGACAGTTTCCTTGCATTTGTAAAGATGACCGTTCGTCAGAACACAACACATCTTTGAGTTATTAGTAACATTTGTCGCATATATCAACTTCTAATAAGCCTACATTTAAGTATTATAGACCAGAAATGAATAATACACATTTTTTGCCACTCAGCAGCCATCTTCCCAAGTCAAGAGTTTCTGATCCGCTCCGCTCCACATAAACAGGGTTTATGTGGAGAGGAGTGGATCAGAAACTCGAGACTTGGGAAGATGCTCAGCAGCCAGTGACCTTGAACTTGCAAATTTAGTGATTTTTTTCCTTAAAAATTATTTTACTGTACGTGTACTTTAAAAAGAGGGATTAATATTTTAGTGGCTTTGGCGTGGAAATCGATGAGCTAATTCATGAATACCGCAAAGAAACCATTTATCAATACCATACACGGCACAAACATATGTAGCATTAATTCATGATTACACCAACAACTCAATACCCAGTGCGCTAAATTTTGAATACAATTTTTGTACATGTACAGTATTTTTAGCAAGTAATGATTTCAGCAATTTATATGATGCTCGGAAAGATAATGGTAACAATATGTGGTAATAAGGACTCATGGCAATTGATTCTAACCTAGGACACAGAAAATGACAGTGACCTTGAAGGCTCAGTTGCTATCATTTTCTGTGTCTTCGGTCCATCTCACTTGAAATGATTCCTTGTAACAACATATCGACCTACACTAAAGTCAATAATTCCAATTCATTTCAATAGTGGGTGTTGTTATATAGTGGTTTAGTGAAATGATGGCCATTATTGAAATAATTATATCATTGGTGAATGTTATTTCAACAGCGGTTGTTACCTGGTTTTGAAATGCACTTTGAACCACTATTGAAATTATTATTTCAATGTAATGATGAAATATCTTCAGCTCCAAAAGTTTAAACTTCTAAATTTCAATATTTATCCTTTGAAGAGAAATGCACTAGAAAACAAATTTCATACTTTTTAGCTTTTTGAAATTATCATTTTTTTAATACTGAATGTTATTTTAAAAAATTGTTGCAACACTGTTGTTTATTCATAAGATTTTCCCATTTTATACATGTGTATTCATATGTAAAATTTTGAATTGCCTTTTATGGTCCAATCCTATAAACAGGGGCCATGATCTGAATAAAATTAAATCTAAACTACAAGAAAATGCTTCTGTATCACTAACTATGGCTTTGCTGTTTTACAGAGAAAGTTTTAAAAATCTGTCCTCTTGATTCATATGTAAAACTACATATTCATGGCACCTGGCATAAAAATATCTGGAATTAAGGGCTAAATGAAAAATTTTTTTTACAACTTTACTCACACCATTATGTGTCACAGAAAGTTAAGTTATTTACAAATTTAGTATACATTTAAGATGATCTGTGAATTCAGTATAATTTTGGCAGGGTCATTCTAGCACATATTAAGTAATTTCAAAGATTGACGTCTCCATATGAATGAAAAATTCTCGAGAGGGACATTAAACAATATACAATCAATCAATCAATTTCAAAGATTTCATTAATAAAGTAATTCAGTGATGAAGCCCTTCAAAGTAAAAACCCAAACCTGTAATGCATCATATTCTCTATATTCCAGGTATATCTTATTCCTTCCACTTTCATAAGAATTGAAGACTGTTGAATCTACGTTTTTCTTTTTTCCTTTCTCTGTTTTAAGATGCTCCTTTGGTTCTGAGATGTGGGCTTCATCAAAATTCTTTTCCTGGATCTCTGTCTCAAATAAAGTCTGTAAAAGTCATAAAATAGAGGCTGAATGAGTACATAAGATCTCAATCAAACATATAATAAGAAAATTTGTGGTCAAATTAGGTCTGAATAAGATGTAAATTAGAAAAAATAAGTGGTTGACTATTTTTCACTTTTCACTGTTTCCTCCATAAACTTTCTATTGTTGCCATCTTCACCTGAACACAATGAATATCCCTCAATTCAGGCTGTGATAGATTTAACAAGTTTTATTCTAATTTAATTTATCTCAATAGCCCATTTTATTTTATTGTTGGTACGAAACAGAGCTTACAATTTCCTTGTTTATTTTTGATTGATATACAAGACAAACACACACATCTTCATGACAGGGCATAAAAATAAATATTGACAAGTCAGTGTCTTTTAAAAGAAAGGACTACAATATGTGGACCATATGCACGTGTTTCTCATCGAAATTCAAGAAAATTTCTAGGTTAAGTGAATATTCATGTACATGTAGGTTTGCTCACATTTTCTACAATGAACTGCCTACTTTGAATGATAGTACTTTCATAGCAAATTTGTTAAATTTCATCTCCGATTGTCCTTATAGTTTTGTCATTTTAAAAAATTAGGCTATTTTGATACACTGTACATGTAACCCATAATGGCTGGGACTTGTCAACTGTTCTGGATTTATACGGAAGTAAGTATCATTGAAAAAATAAATCAAAGAAGAAGAATTTCAAAGAAATAATATATTTTCACTATATAATATAATCTACATATACGTGTAGTCCCACCCCAGCACTAGAAATCCTGACCCTGGGGCCATTAAATTTTGGAAGAGGTAGTCTTATTCAACATAACTATGCACTTGGTTACCATAGTTTTTTTTAATGCCAAGAGCAGAAAAGAAGAATTTCAAAGAAATTTTGCATTTTCACAATATAATCAATAGAGCCCCACCCTAACACCGGAACCCCTGATCCTGGGGCCATGAAATTCACAATTTTGATAGAGGACTCAATGCTAATTACAATCATACAAACAGCCTGACTGCTTGATGTCCAGTAGTAAAGAAGATTTTTTAGAGATTGCACTAATTTTAGTGGATTTGGCCCCATCCCAAGGGCAGCTAGGATCATGAAATTCACAATTTTTGTTTCCCTTTACCTTTAACATTTTTAACGTTATTTTGTCAGTTTGTATCTAATTGGTAATTCAGATATCCGGACGCTTCACATATCCGGACAAATTGACAAGGAACCAAAGCGTCCGGATAAATGAGGCTCCACTGTATTGCTGTTTTAGGTCAATACAATGATTAAAAAACTGTTGAGTACAATGTTTTCCTTGCCCTTTTGGTTCTGGCAGTCAATATTATACTCTACAGATAGCCAAATCATCGGCCTCAAAAGCAGCAACCGACAGATTGAGGCCTTCAACTGGAAAAAGACAACACCCAGATATTGATACATGTACAAATAGAAACTGGAAGTTGTCAAAATTTTTTTTTTTGTGTGTAATTATCAGGAATTTGCCTTACTTTTAGTTTTATAAGAATAAAAACTTTGAGTGCTGAGTGTCATGTCTCTCTGTGGTGACTGATAGTGGCACTTATCAATTTTACCTCCTATAGTCATTCCTGGTATTTAGTATTGGACTTTTACGAGAAGCGCTGACTTTTACAGTTGACGGCTTACTTGTAAACTGGACAGTGTATGGAAGCTCTTTTACTATATAAATATTTAGTTTGACGTTTAATTCAATGAAATAATGGATTTTTCAAATGCACATAAATTGTATAAGTTGTTTTTGAAGGAAATGACAACCACCCTTCCCTAAACTACTGGCCTAAGCTTCTGACACCATACCTGTGACCATTTCAAAGGCTTTCTTATTCATTATCAATTCTGTACGTCTATATATGATACAGGTTTAAATGTCTAAGTTAACAGTCAAATGTAAAAAGTCAGTGCTTCTCGTAAAAGTCTATTGGTAAGTTCATTAAATTCTGATAGAAAACTGAACTGAATGAGTAATATACTTCCAGAGTATTCAATATTTTTTGAGATGGCATTGATTCTAGTATGTATATATGAACCAGGCTATAAAAGCAAAGAAAACACAAGGGACCAAAATTATTAAATTTTTTTTACCAAAGTTCTGCGATGAAAACGCTTGACTTCTTCCCTTTTCAGATGAGGCATAACAGATCCAATAACATTTCCTGTGTTGTTAGTTGCTAGAATAATCATAAGCCAGTTGGAACACGTTAACCCCTAAAATTAAAAATATCTTACCATTAAAAGTATATTATTTACAGTTAAACCACTATATATACATCACAATGCTCATAAGTATTTATGCTGGGCAATAAATTTAAAAGAGACCTTCTGGTCAGAACTTTCACTTTCCGTTCTTCATTATCAATTTTTTTTTATATGTCCTGTCCGTCCATCTGTCTGTCCATTTGTTGGCAAAAACTTTAACCTTGCCCATAACTTTTGAGTGGATGGGGCTATGGTTTTCATATTTCACAGGTATATTCCTTGCGACAAGATCTTTATTTGGGTACCACCAAATTTGACCTCTTGACCTTGGACTTTGACCTACTTTTACATAAAATTACCACACTTTACCTTGGCCATAACTTTTGAACAGCTGAAGATAGGGCTTTTGTACTAAACATGTGTATTCACTGTGACAAGACCTTTCAGTGTATAACTATTTTTTACTTTTTGGCCTTGACCTTAGAGTTTGACCACTTTAAAAAAAATAAGCCTTTGCCATTACTTTTGAACTCTTAGAACTAGGGCTTTCATTTTTCACAGGTGTATTCCTTGGAACAACCTCTTCCTTTGGGTACCAACTCTTTTTTCCAACATGTTCTTATTAATTCTTACAATTAAAACATATAAGGTATATAGAGCTCTCCCCAACAAATACTGTCTCTTAATATGGCTAAGTCCCACACTAAACTTAACATCTAGTAGTGTGCATCCTTAGATGCATCATCCATGTAAGTTTGGTTCAGGTTTGTCTTAAAAAATATTTGCGAATGAACCTGCTATAAAAATTCTATTTTAGTTATTCATCAGGAAATTATAGGTCAGATCCAGCATCTGAAGCATTTCTGGCACACGTAGTGATGTACATCCCTAGATGCATCATCCATGCAAGTTTGGTCTATGTAAGCATTACAGTTGCTTGAGAACTGACCCGCATCAAAAACTTAGACCTGGTTACTTTTCTGGAAAATGTAGCTCAGATCCAGCATCCAAAGCAATTCTAGCAGTGTGCTTCAAAAATAGTATTTTTTGTGCAAATTTACCAAACTAATCTGTACATTTATGCTTTATATTTTAAAGCTGTAATTTTTTTTGTGTTTTAAAGAATTTAAAAACAAATACATTAAATTTAAGGACAGATGATACAAACAAAAAATGGATGCCTGGATTTGTATATATTTTTTGGCCTAATTCCATTGCAAATGATGCAAATAATAAATTTCCAGAACATAAAGAAATTGTAAACCTTCTGTGATGTTCAAAAGTCAACCCTTCTGAAACCATCCTTATTAATCTATACATACATTTTTCACTTTAAATTCCATTTTTTGTGCAAATGTAAATAAAAAATTAAAAACTACGCGGAGAAAGTTATTCATTTTATTCATTTAAACATGACCCAAGTTGTTATTTTCAAATTCTTTGACAAAAGTTTGTTTGTATCATCTGTCCTTAATAGTGTTGTGTTTATTTCACTAGAATGCATGTAACACATTAAGGATTGTCATTTTACCCTGCAACTCTTACCACTGTTCTGAGATGCAACTAATGACCTTATAACATGTAATTCTTTTAACTTGACTCATGATTCATAAAACCACTGAGTGTGTAGCAATACTTACCCAAATACAGTCTGATAGAACCACTACTGGATCTGATAGTGGATTGTCATCATTAACAGTGTGGTCATAGGACTCAGATCTAACATACGTCTCCAGGTTTCTAAAAATTAAAAAAAAAGCTTGCGGGTCAAAAAGCTCATCTGAGTATTAAACCTTTTTTTGTTGCTACCAAGCTTAAGTCTATGACTTGAAAAGTTTAAAATTAAGAATAAAAGGGTGATGGCAAGTCTAAAAACCTGGATTTCAATTTTTTTTTTTTTTTTTTTTTTTTTTTTTTTTTTTTTTTTTTTTTTTTTTTTTTTTTTTTTTGGATTTCAACTTAGTTTGTTGAAATAATATATATTTCTGTGAAAAATGTTAACCCCCTTTCACATAACAGTGTATAAATTCCTCAATGCAAAACACTAAGCCAGCCTATATACAATATGTAGTGCTATGTACTCTTAGATATAAGTTTTATAATTCATAATATTAATTCATTTCACCCCCCCCCCAAATACATATTTATACTTACGAATAACAATCATCCATTCCTTGAAGAACACAAAAATTAAATGGCAGCCAGTAAACGGATAAAGCCATCTGAGCTGGAGTCTTGAATAATGGGAAATGCCTGTTGTTGAGGTCCCATATAACAAATGTCCGATCACGACTGGAAGAGGCAAATTTATCTGTGACGTGGGGCGACCATTTCAGTGACATGACACAATCAGTATGGGCGGCTGTACTATGAAATGGGAGAAGTTTAATAGTGGAAGTCACTGCCACCCTCAGGAGACTAGACTGGGATTTCAGATCCCAAACTCTGATTGAGCCTGCAAAGAATCACAAAGTTTTAGTTGTTCTTAGATATCATTTTTTTAATTTAAATTTACAATGACATTGCATAGACACATTAACAAACAAGATGACTACAAACTGAAAGAAATGGATTTTTTTTTGAAAACTCAATGAGTTCTTCAAACATCCATGCATTCATGTTTACTGGAAGAAATTGAAATATTGGAAAATGAATATATTAAATAAATCACACTATATCATTGTTAATTATTCAGGGATGTTATGTGCAAACTTTGATTGGAATAGACCCATATGACCTTAGAACCCCCCTTTTTTTTAACTCTTGGAGGATGTTAATTTGTAAATGAAAGGTGCTCATAAATTCAATGAAAATAAAACCCATGAAATCTAATGACTTCACAGTAAGTGATAAATATTTGATCACAGAATCTCATGTCACAAGCATTTGAGCCTTGGCTTGAAATAAATTCAGCTACAATTAAAAAGTAGACGATCACTTGAAAGACAAATCAGACAGGAAGACACCTATCATGTGTTGAGGAAAATCAAATACTTACCATCGCCATAGCCAGCTGCCAAGAACTGACAAGACTTTGGCTGCCAGTCAATACACAGGCATGGGGAGGCCTTTTCTGTGACAGAAAGATCTAACATAAAGTGATTGTCAATTCGAACATGACATACAAAAACTGATAGAAAAAAGCGTTTTATAAAATACTGTTAAAATAAGTATGATGAAATCTTTTTTGGTAAAACAAACAAACTGTTAAAGATTTACCATGTTTAGATACAGGATAAGGAAGAAGAGTAAATACTGGCTCTGGTTTGAAGACGGCCAGCTCATTGCCGTGATTTTCTAAATTTAAACTGGCTGGTTGAGGTATACTGTAGAGAAAACAAAGACGCTATGCAAATGTTACAAATAAATTATAATGATACATTTATCTTAAAACATGGTGAGGAATCCAAATGAAAAAATCATAGGGATCCAGTCATGAAATTTAATTAAAACCTAATTAAGGGATCATTTTGAGATACATGTACCATATAAGCGAAATTTTTTTAGCGATTTGCCCTTAAAAAATTATTTTCTTTTTAGCAAGATGTTATTTTAGCGATTTTAAAAAGCCCACTAAAGAAGCTATTACAAATAAAGTGCAATTAATTTTTAGCGATATTCAATTTTAGCGATCTTGGCACCCTCACTAATAATGCCAAAATTAAATCCTTGCTAAAAATTCTGCCTAAACTGTACATGTATATCAGCTATTTTTAATTACTGTATTGTGATGGACAAGCAGATTGAAAAAAAAATACACATTAAAAAATTTAAAATTCCCTTCTTGTTATACATATTGTGGTGTGATAGATCATGCGATAGATGTGGTGATCAGAAAAGCTCACTTGAGCTTCAAATCAGGTGAGCTAAAAAGATATTTTAAAAACTTTGACTTTTTAACTGCCCTGTATAATTACACCCAAAACATAATTGTCTTTTTAGGGTATGAAAATCCCCTCCCCCCCCCACCCCCAGTTAATTGAAATAGAAAGAATTACTACCAGGTAAATGATTTTTAGAAATGTAATCTAATAGGCAATAAAGATAATAATTGTTTATAAAACAAATGTAATCTGGTTACACTTCTGGTCAGATAGTACCTGAAGCAAGTGTGGCTTGTGTAACCCTAGATGCACTAATTGTCCACTGAAGCTTGGTCCAGGCAGGGTTTATATGGTAGTTACTTGGAAATGGACCTGCTCCAAAATATGTCACCTGGTCACATCCAGCATCCAAAATAATGTAGTGTCTATCCCAAGATGCATCATACATGAAAGTTTAGATCCAGCATCCCGAGCAAGTGTTGTGGCTTCCTACTTTTGATGCATGCAAGTTTGTTCCAGGAAGAACTTTTTATTTCTTGGGAATGGACTTACTCCAAAACTTTAATCTGATCACTCATCTGGAAAATGTATGTCAAATCCTGCATTGGAAGCAAGTCTGGTACTCCCCTTCCTAAATGCATTATCTATGCAGGTTTGGTTCAGGCAGATTTATAGTAATTTGCGAATGGGCCTGCATCAAAAATTTTATCCAGGTCATTCATCAGGGGAATGTAGCTCAGATCATCTGAAACAAATCTGGTAGTGTCCATCCCTCGATGAACCATCCATGCAAGTTTACCGTAAGTCCAGGAAAGGCTAATAGATTTTTTGGAATTGATCTTGTCAATTATCTTGAAAATGTTGATCAGATTCAGCATCAAAGCAAATCTGGTAGTGTCCATCCCTAGATGCATTATCTATGCAAGTTTGGTCCAGGTAGGGCTTAGAGTTTTTGGATATATGAACTTTATCAGGGACACGGAAGCTAATACGCCTACACCAATAGCATAAGCTGAGAATTTGATTTGATAGATATATGCTTAACATGATGACATTTACCAAACAGTGTTAATTAAATATTTTTTATTAAATGTTATGCCAGACATGGCACAAATGCCTTTCAATTTATTATTCATTACCGCAATTTACAGCAAAATTAAGTCTTACATTAAATGAACATTCTGGTAAATTTTTTAAAGTGCATCTGGAAATGAAGTTTGGTCTTAATTAAGGACCAATATAGTTTATTTTATCTGCTCCAAAAACCTTAATAAAATACACCATACAGAAAAACATCTTATAGCCAGCATGCTTATAATGAATTGACACTAAAAGTGATTTTCATTTGCTGTGGGTTTTAAACATGTATTGTGAAGCTAACAGAAATAATCAATTATGTTTATAATGAAGCAAATTCGCTCTTCCCCGGCACTTCGTTATATGCTTGTTTCACTGCATGACACATTTCTGGCAGTGAGCATCCATGCAATTTTGGTTAAAGGTAAGGGCTTGTAGTTTGTTAAAAGACTTTCACCTGGTCATTCATCTGGCCTAGAGACCATAAACTGAAAACAGACTTAGGCGAAAATTTTGATTTTCAATATCTTAAGTATCTGTGGGTAGGCAAAATTTTGTTGGTACATGGGGACATAATTTGGTCAGAATCTCATTTGTTCAGATGATTTAATAAACAAACGTAAAATCCAAGTGTGACGTCATTCTTTTGTTTGAGCGCTCCATTATTTTTCGGGAATGGAAAGTTGCAAATTTCTTTGAAAACGGAATTTCTTTTGTTCTTATTCTCCTTAACGTGCCTTTACTGAGGAAAGAACTTAGAAAATTTTTTGATAAGAGTTTTAGAAAATTTAAGAGTTGATTTACACATTATGAAATTTTTTTTGCCCATTGTAAGAATCGAACCTGGTACCCTCTGCTTTGTAGTCAGGTACTTATTTCACTGAGCTATTGAAGCTGTTGATAAACACTGGATTAGAATAACTGTAGTATATTTTCCCCTAACTTCCTATAGTATATAAAAAATAAATACTACTACTATATAATGTCTATTTACAGTGTATCATATAGATATTCTGTATTTTATATTAATGAACAATAAATAAAAGCCTCAAAAAGGCGGATTTTATGTGGGTTAATATACTTGTAGCATTCCATTCCTTAAAAGTAATGGGCCTCAGCCCCTTCGGGACCTCGGCTCCATTACTTTCAAGGAAAGGAGCGCTACTCGTACATTAACCCTTACCTACTGTCTAACCACATACTTGTTCATGGGTAAGTAAACCTGTGGATAAGGGATGAGCATTGATGATTCCACAATACGCTTTAACACTGCCAAAGTTAACACTTACCAAATTTATTTATTTTCATTTTTTCTATGTATTGGAACCTCATATATTCCCCCAGCAAATTATCTGGTTTTATGCAGCATTAAGGTTCATAAACCCTCTGCTGAATCATATGAAAGGTTGCTTTTAGCTTAATGATTTTCCAAAAGAAATATATTTTATGAATAAAATAGAAACAATTATAGCATAGCTTGCGGGTCAAAATTGGACAAAAAAAGACATGAAAATCTGTAAAGGAATAATAGTCGTTTATGTCATTAAGAGTTATCTCTCTTATCAGAGTATCGATGAACGTTAAGATTAATGAAACAGACCTTTCAAAACTGCTGTATATGAATTGAATTTTATTCCCAAAGGAGTTCATTGATTTGAAGCATCCAGATAATTAGTGCCCAGGTAAACGAAGCCTCACTGTACTCCAAATTTAACACTCTACATTTACAAAATTGCATTCAACACCAATGTTTCCTCGCAGTTCATTTTTGATTGCTTAGAAATTTAGAGTCTGACATTTATAGCAAAGTTGAATATTTTAGAAACTACAAGACATTTCAAAGAGGCATAATGATATGAAAAATTATTAATTGTGAGAATTAACAAATGGTTTAACACGAAATGTGAAAAAGAAAAAAACACCACTTGATGATATACCGGTATTTAGCATGCCCAATTAAGTGGTGAGAGAGAGGGAAATATTACCTGTATATGTGAACATTTCCATCAGAGAAGGCTCCTGCTAACAGCCCAAGTCTTGGTAAGTGCAGGGATGGCTACAAACAAAAAAACTTTAATATTCATTTTAGTGAATAATTGAAAAATGCCATCAGATTGTCAATACAACCTCATTACGACTAATTCTGCAGAGTCCTATTAAAAAGAGTAGACAGGCATATCATCTGGTCAAACAAGATGTGAATGTGATGTGATATCGCTCTTTGAATCGTTACTGCAAGTTATATAAATAAATTTATTATAAACCCCCGCCCTCCTTACAAATAGCAAAATATAGTAAAAAAAAAAAAAAAACATTTGAATTCAATTTTATACTGTAGAGGTACTTTTTTCCATGGGGTCATAATTCCGCAAAATCTCTATTTCTGTTCAATCGGCTGATAGAAAATTTTGGGGATATCTTAAGACTCTCTTTATATCCTTTTATGTGTATTTAGTTCAATGGGACAAATTTCAGCAGAAAATTTGTGACTGGGTTACATAGCTTAGATTAATACCACACAGAAAAAAAGTACTTCTACAGTAATATTTTTCCATTAAAAAAGCATACTGTATACAGGGAAATTTTTGCCCCCGTTTTCTTTTCGCTCCTTTTGCTCTTATCATAAGTGGGCAAATTTAAAACGGGGCGAATTTAAAGAACACAGCATAATTTCTTAATCAGAACTAAAACTGGGCGAATTTAATATGGGGCAAAATTGTTCACAAGTAGAAAAGGGCGAATATAACACAGGGTGAACAATAATACAGTGAAAATGGGAGACTGAGATCAAAATTGAGCTTGTCTAACTTTTATGGCCCCCAGGCCAGTGGTGGGGGCCATAAAAGTTAGATGAGCTCACTTTTGATCTCAGTCTCACTTTTACCAAAGTAATGTAGAGTGGATAAGTGAGACTAAGATCAAAAGTGAGCTCGTCTAAGTTTTAAGGCCCCCAGGCCAGGTCTCTACATCCCATGCGATTTGCTCCTGAGACATAGGGAGCACCTCCTTGCTTTGCTGCTTTAGAGGAGATGCTCTACCACTGCTTCACGTTGGTGACCATTATTTATAGATTTTAAATTATACTAGTAATTCTTTGAAAAGAATCATGTCTTTTAAATAAGACCAAAGCAAGAAGTATTTTTTATTCAGTTTAGAAATTATTTTACTGAAATTTCTTTTTTTTAATCCATTAATTTATACTATTGAAAAGAGAAAAATGAATAAAATGAAAGAGCTAGGTTCAATTCATTCTAAAATGGCCCTTCCCATAAACTGACCAGAATTTAATTATAAATGTCCTATTTCAAATATCTATATAAGGAAATGACTTTTTACTTTTATTGCCCACAAAAAAAATTAACTCTGAGAATCTAGGTATTAAACAAGAGGCCCAAGGGCCTTGAATCGCTCTTCTGATAAATTGTACAATCTATCACTTCTATTTGAAGCCTCTTACTCTAAGTATCCTAAGATGCATGAACTGACAAAGTTTGGTGATTCTTTGCCTGTTAGGACTAAAGATATTTCAGTATAGCTATAAAATACCATAAGTAGCACATGGTGACCTACTTTTTGATTTGAAACTTTCTGAGGACTCAAGATGCATTAATTGACAAAGAGTGATGGTTCTATTGAATAAGTACCTCACATATTAAAGTAGGTCACTGTGACCTTCTCATGGTTGACATTCCCTGAGGACCAAAGATGCATCAACTATCAGAGTTTGATGATTCTAAGCCAATTAGTACCAGAGATATTTAAATAAAGCCATAAAATGTCAAAAATAGGTCACCGTGACTTACTTTTTGGTCAACATTTTCCGAGGACCCAAATGCATCAACTGACAATGTTTGATGATTCTAAGCCAATAAGTATCTAATTAAAAGTAGGTCATTGTGACCTACTTTTTGGTCGACATTCTCTGAAAACCCAAGATGCCTCAACTGACAATGTTTGATAATTCTAAGCCAAAAAGTACCTAAGATATAAAATGTCAAAACTAGGTCACAGTGACCTACCCATGGTCGACATTCTTCGAAAAACCAAGTTGCATCAAATGACAAAGTTTTGATAGTTCTAAGCCAAAAATACCTAAAAATACTTAAATATAGCTATAAAATGTCAAAAGTAGGTCACCATGACCTACTTTTTGGTCAACATTTTCCGAGGACCCAAGATGCATCAACTGACAATGTTTGATGATTCTAAGCCAATGAGTACCTGAGATACGCAAAAGTAGGTCATTGTGACCTATTTTTTGGTCGACATTCTCCGAAAACCCAAGATGCCTCAACTGACAATGTTTGACAATTCTAGGCCAATAAGTACCCGGGATACTTAAATATAGCCATAAAATTCAAAACTAGGTCACAGTGACCTACTTTTTGGTCAACAGGTTTCGAAAACCCTAGTTGCATCAACTGACAAAGTTTGTTGATTCTAAGCCAAAAAGTACCTAAGATACTGATACTGAAACATAGCCATAAAATGTCAAAACTAGGTCACAGTGACCAACTTTTTGGTCTACATTCTCCGAAAACCTAAGTTGCATCAACTGACAAAGTTTGATGATTCTAAGCCAAAAAGTACCTAAAATATTGAAATATAGCCATAAAATGTCAAAAGTAGGTCACTGTGACCTACTTTGTGGTCGACATTCTCCGAAAACCCAAGTTGTATCAACTGACAAAGTTTGATGATTATAAGCCAAAAGGTACCTAAGATACTGAAATATAGCCATAAAATGTCAAAAGTAGGTCACCGTGACCTACTTTTTGGTCGACAGTTTCTGAAGACCCAAGATGCATCAACTGACAAAGTTTGATGATCATAGGTCTGAAAGTATTCAAAATATGCCTTTTAAACAATTTGAAAACAAATGCCTGCAAAATTCAAAAAGTAGGTCACAGTGACCTACTTTTTCATAAATATGTTTTAAGGCCCCAAGATGCATCAACTTACAAGGTTTGAAGATTCTAAACCTCTCAGTATCAGAAATTAAGGCCTTAAATGTTTTAGAAAAAATAAGCCATAAATTCAAAAAGTAGGTCAAGGTGACGCATTTTTAAGTTGACATTGTTTGAGGACACAAGATGCATCAACTGACAAAGTTTGATGATCATAGGCCTTAAAGTGTCCAAAATATGCCTCCAAATCAATTTGAAAACAAAAGCCCGTAAAATTTAAAAAGTAGGTCACCGTGACCTACTTTTGTATTAACATGATGTCAAGTCCTGAGATGCATCAACTTACAAGATTTGATGATCCTAGTCTTTATAGTAAGCAAAATATCAACGTTTTTAATAAGTGTAAATTTTGGTCAACTTTGAAGTGACCTTGAGACCACGCCCTTTGCCCCAGGGTCATGCCTTGAATAATTTTTAATCTTCAACATATCCTAAATCTTGTATGTAAGTTTGGTGAAAATCTGCCTGGTGGTTCTGGAGAAGAAGATTTTTGAGCAACCAGTACTTTTGGTTCTATTTTCCTGATTATCTCCCCTTGTTTTAGGGTTCCAACCCTAGTTTTAGTGTAAATGGTAGCCCTTGGGCCAAGGATACCCTGTAACAAATTTGACAATGATTGGCCAAGGGGTTCTTGAGTTATGGCCCATATTCTAAAAAGTTAACGCACACCGCACACCTCACAAATGGCCATAGCATTAGCTCTTTGAGCCTATTGCTCAGAAGAGCTAAAAAACCAGGTTCTATGATGGAATTACCAGTAAGTACCCTAACTCTGGATCCTACCTATATTTTACAGACATTAAATTCCAAAATAAGTGGGTGGATGATGTTATCATTGAATCAGGCTCTGAAGTATCACCAGATTTAAGAAATAAAATCTGCGTTTTGATGAATGTTGCAGATTAACCTCTGAGGTCGAGAAATGTTGTTTGAAAGCTAATTATGAAAGCCAAGGATTTTATATTTCAAACAACGTTTTGAGACCAAGAAGGTAATTCTGCATCATTCAGGACAACAAGGACTTTATTTCTATTCTACTAAGCAGTTCTAAAATATGACTGACTTAAAGGTAAGTGTTATGTTATATAAAAAAACAAAGGGAATAGAATGAATAAGCTAGGGTAAAAAAATAGTTATGGAGTAATCAACAACATATGTTGTTGTTGTTTTTTTTTTTTTTGGTCCATAGGACTCTAGCACTATCCTTGAACTTACTCAGACAGAGTTAACACAATTATAAACCAATCAGACAAAACATCTCTACTAGTCTTCCAATAACATTTATTCTAAGAATATGAAGTAATTTTGTCTAATTATTTTATTATTCTACATGGCAATTAGCTACAAAGTTACGTAACTATACATTAACTTATAATACATTAAATTTTTTAGTCAACTTTTACGTCAATTTCATTTTTTTTATGTCCTTTTTTATGTGTAATTCGTATTTGTCTTTTTGGTAAACAGATAACAAAAAAACATTGACAGCTAATAATTGTGGCTACTAAGGGTACATGTGTACTACTAGCTGCAGAACTGTAGCTCTCTGCTTGAGAAAATTCGGACAGATAAAGCAGAGACCTACAGATCCAAGTGTTGTAAAAACCTTCGATTTACGCCCACGATTTTTTGTCGCTCACTTTGGTTTTTTTTCGTTTATTTTATACTTTCCCCAGCTTTGAAAATAATTTCAAATGGTATTTAATAATTAATCTTATTATCCTTCAGAATTATACAGTCAATCTGATTGGTTTAGGGCAGGTCACATGCAGGGAGACAACTTGTGATGTCTCCCTCATGCACAGGGAGACAACTGTTATCTCCCTTCAGACGACAATGAAAAAGCGTAAGCGAGCATGCAGGGTTTCCACTAATGTTGTCGCCCTTTGAGTGAAACTACAGTGGTTTAAGCGAGATAACTCCTATTTAAAAGAACAATTGCTAAATATGCAGGATCGGTAAACAATAAATTCTAACGATGACGTCAAAGTTGTCTGACATATTTTGAAAGTATGGGATCGGAGCAGAGTAGAAGAAAACAAGAGGTTTGATTACTATTTTCAACTCTATCTAATTGATAATTGTATATTCTTCAGGATAATAAAACTATTATGGACTGTTTAGAAGGGAGACAATACCAATTTTCAGGTCTGAGTAGGTTTGTCACCCTCGAACGCAAGCCCTTCTAAACAGTCCATAATTGTATAATATATTCAACTCCAATTCCTGATCATTTACTTACCTCTCAACGCTAACAAATGCCATTGGCTGCTTGTGGTTACGGACATCGAAATGGAACTCTTTTAAACCAACATTACAAAACTATATATAGGGACTGTTTCGGACCGTTAAAAGGTAAACAAAGTATCAAATATAAGAGTTAAATATATGAATTATTATAGGATACCATTCTAAAAGCCGGAAAAAGCTTAAACTACACAAAATAAATACCTAACGTAGCAACAAAAAATCGTCGGCGTAAATCGAAGGTTTTTACAACGCTTGGATCTGTAGCTCTCTGCTTTATCTGTCCGAATTTTCTCAAGCAGAGAGCTACAGTTCTGCAGCTAGTGTACTACATGTACATATGTTCATATAGCTGAAACTACACATAGAAAAATATAGTATTCTGTTAGTATCTTTAATAATTTCACCTTCTCTTCATTGTTTTCCCAGGCATTGCTTGGACACCAACATAACTGGTAAATAACACCAAAGCTGTGGGATAAACAGAACTCCAGGACAGGAACGCTACTACTCATTGAATTACTGGAAAAAATATAATAAATCAAATGAAAAAAAGTTAGCAAGCTCACATACCCCACGCTCCCCCAAAAGTTGAAGTGCTGAAATTCCCGGAAAAAATAAAGGAATCTGAATTTCCTGGTAATATGCACATCTACACAATGTGTCCTAAATATCTGCAAAGTCTGAAGAAATTGTGTGCAGCTGTTTATGAGGAGTTGTGCTGACAAACAGTTCATCGCTATATTCAAAATATGACCAAAAATCTAAGTGGAAAAGTGCGGAAATTCCCAGAAATATGAAGGAATCGGAATTTCCTCGTAATATGCACATCTACACAATGTGTCCTAAATATCTGCAAAGTTTGACAAAATTGCGTGCAGCGGTTTATGAGGAGTTGCGCTGACAAACAGTTCATCTCTATATTCAAGATGTAGCCAAAAATGTAAGTGGAAAAATGTGGAAATTCAAGGAAATATAAAGGAATCGGAATTTCCTGGTAATATGCACATCTACACAATGTGTCCTAAATATCTGCAAAGTTTGATAAAATTGTGTGCAGCGGTTTATGAGGAGTTGCTCTGACAAACTGTTCATCTCTTTATTCAAGATATGGCCAAAAATCTAAGTGTAAAAGTACAGAAATTCTGAAAAAAATAAAGGAATCAGAATTTCCCAGCAATATGCACATCTACACATTGTGTCCTAAATATCTGCAAAGTTTGGTGGAATTGTGTGCGGCGATCTATGAGGAGTTGCAATGACAAAAAAACAGGACTGACGGACTGACTGACGGGTCAAAAACATTATACCTCACGCAACTTGTTGCGTAGGCTTGTTGCGTGGGGTATAATTATGTACATTGTATTATAATGCATCTTTTGATAAGAAAGATTATGCTCAATAATTTAAGTTTGGTTGTAAGTTTAACACATAATTTGACTAGATAAAAAATGAGTTAATTTTATGTGATGCCTGCACATACATTTAACTAAACCAAAAATGTACTTATGAAAGACTAAGTCTGGAATAGATAAATTAAAAATGTACTTATTAAAGTCTAATTCTGGAATGCATAATCCTAAAATGTCTTATTCCAGTCCAAATCTGATATAAACCTTATATGTTCTCACTTTGGATACAGAGAATTCAGTTCTCCAATATTCCACAATTGTATTGCACCTTTTCCCAAGTAAAGTGACTTTGTTTCATGGCATTCATCCATTTCTCTGTGACAGCTTACAGCCAAAAACTGGTTACATTGGACATTGTGTGGTACAGGACACCAGGCAAGGCCCCAAACAGGACCACCAGCAAAAAGGTTGTAGGTGCCTTGAAATATTTTTTGAAAAAATAACTCAGTATATAAATTAGAAATATGTCCAAAGGACCTGAGTGCCCCACCCAAGGTTCATCAGTAATATAACATGATAATTTGTAAGAGTGTACAAGGTCTGTTGAAAGTATTCAAAGAAAAGCAAAGAGATTTAGGAGAAAATTAAATAGCATATATTACATATCTTTGGCTTAAAGTTCAAGACAAAGCATCACCGATACAAAATAATTCCTAAATCTTCACTCTTAATTTCAGCATTTTTTGCAATAGACTGGGACTGAATTTTTTTATATGTCAAAACATATAGGTACAAGTAATCAGAGACTACAGAGCTCACCTCAACAAATGTTGTCTTTACATTAGTAAGAAAATGTCCTACATTGAACTGTTAACCTTGTAGAGCAACATTTATGCAATTTTTAGCTGATAGGGCTAGCAGTTACTTACAATAGACTTATACAAAACTCAAACTATTCACTCATCCAGAAAATGTAATTCAAATATAGGTCTGATCCAGTATCTGAAGCAAGTCTGATTAGTATGTATACTCCGATGTATCTTCCATGAAAATTTCTCTCATAACTGTTGATTTGAATATTAGTTATTTTGTGTTAATTGTCCTGAATATTTAGTTTTTAACCAAATGACATTTAAACATGCAGGAAAAGGTGAGAAAAAATAATTTAAAAAATAAGTAATTTGATGTCATGGCAAAATGAATATCACACATTTTATTAGAGCCAATTTATAAGCCTAAAGGTGCGGTCACACAATGCAATTTTCCATCCAATTTTTCCAATTGATTTGCTTTTGACTAAAATTGTACAGTGTGACCATCCAAGTCGAAAGCAAAATCTGAAAGTCATCTAGAAATCAGATCGGCCTCAGATTTTCAATCAACTTTCTCAAGAAAATCATGACGTCACAATGACATTTCCTGAAATTAAAAAAATGCAGAATAGGTCTATAAAATAATAGTTTTTAACAGTTTTTATACACCTGTGAAATGAAACAAGAGGCCCATGGCCTTATAGGTCACCTGAGCATCATGCAACAACTTTCCAATGACTGAATTTGGTTCATGTTTTGAACATGAAGCAATGGCATTCACAATTTTGAAAGAGGCACCAAACTAATCATATCAATGCACTTAGCAATTGCTTAGTTAGGTTACTTAATATCCAGAGGCACCCTAGGGGGACAAAAAATACATTTCAACTTATCAGTAATATTCAGCAATAATCAGTAGTGCCCCTACCAAACATGAACCCCAGACCCTAGGTTAACACATTTCACAATTTTGGAAAAGGCATCCTTGCTCATCAAAAATCTTTGATTAATACCAAGGAGCAGATTTCAAAACAATTAATTCATTTTCAGTATATACGTTGAGCCCCCCCCCCCCTCCTCTATGGTACCCCTGACCCAGGGGCCTTGAAATTCAAAATTCTGGAAAAAGGGCCCTTGCTCATCTTAGCAATATAGGTAGTTCATCTGCTTAGTACCTAGGAGCAAAGAAAAAGATTTTCAAAGATTTAATGCATTTTTCACTATATAATCAATAGAGCTCCACCAAAAGACTGGAACCCACGACCATGGGGCCATAAAATTCATAATTTTGGAAGAGGCATTCTTGCTCATCATAACTATGAGCTTAGTTAGTCTATTTCTTACCCAGGAGCAGAGAAGAAGATTTTCAAAGATTTAATGTATTTTCACTATATAATCAATAGAGCCCTGCCCTAACACCAGAACCCCTGACCCTGGGGCCATAAAATTCACAGTTTTAGAAGAGCTATTCTTGCTCATCATAACTAATAACTATGTGCTTAGTTAGTTTGTTTAATACCCAGGAGCAGAGATGAAGATTTTCAAAGAATTTCTGCATTTTCAATATATAATCAAGAGCCCTACCCTTACACCAGAACCCCTGACCCAGGGACCACATTGACAACATTGGAAGAGGCATTCTTGATCATGATAACTATTTATTAAGTTAGTTTAATTAATATCCAGGAGCAGAGATATATTCCAATAAGACTACAACTGTAGGAGTAACTTTTAATAAAATTTTACAGTATTTTCAATTTTAGTTATGAAAGCAACATCATTCATCAAAATAAAAAATATTTTAAAAAACGCAATAAAAACAATTATATATCTCTGATAGTGACGTCTACTTGCATGCAACATTATATTAAAATCAGACTAAAACTGTATTTAGAGTAGCACTCCGAGAGTATTTTACAGAAATTACTATTTTTATTAACCATGGCAACAATGTTCATCAAAATCAAAAACCGATTCACAGAATTATGTATCTAAGTGTAATCTACTTGCATGCCTGCCACTTTATATATATAATCAGACCAAAACTGTAGGAGGAGTAGCATTTTAAAAGTATTTCACAGAAATTTCTATTTTTTGTAACCTTAGAAACACCGTTCATTGAAATCAGAAACGGATATAAGAATTATGTATCTTAGTGTAATCTACTTGTGTGCCAAGTTATATTGAAATCAGACCAAAACTGTAGGAGGAGTTGCATTTTAAAAAATGTTTACAGACAGACATACAGACGAATGGATGCTGGACGCATTACTATTGCATAAGCTCTTCTGGTTTCTGACCAGTAGAGCTAAAAATAATTACTAACAAGTACCTGTTCATTTCTTTCTAAAATCGTTTGTAAATTGAATGAAAAATTGGATTGTGTGACCCCTCACCAATCGACTTCATCCGACTTACCTGAGCAATTTGAATGAAAATGGAATGAAAAATCACATCGAGTGACCACACTTTAAAAGTGTGAGACAAGTTTTGGGAATTTTAACAAAAATGATTTTCCTGTATAAGAGGGCCACAACACTCAACTGAGTAACTATGGCCCTCTTTGTTCATCACTATTAAATTCTTCTACCCATATCCTCAGTGTGTTAAACTCTGTTTATCCATTGTAGCTTCACTCTACCCAAGGGGGTCATGACAAACTACATTATCTGAGGATGCTTCCTTGTAAATATGACTTAATATAGCTTTGTTGTTTTGGGGAAGATGAGGTGAGCTCAGGTAAACTCAGGTGAGTTCAGGTGAGCTCAGGTGAGCTAATAATGACGTTTCTCTAGTCTCTACTCACCGGCTATGAACTCAGCCTTAAATCTCTTCAGTTGTTTTAAGAGAGGTGTTGTGACTTTTTGTTCTGGTGAGATGACATGAAATCTAACACTCTCCTTTGTTACTGGCAAGAAGTCCTCCATCTCCCTGATGAACAAGAGGTATACATATCAAATCACATCAGTCACAGCATACCATCAATTCCAGTAACAGTATGTCTCTTTGATTAATCGAGCGTGGTGAAGTTTCACATGATGATTATATTACTCATCGATTGGATGTTTGATTTCACTGAAATCAAAACTACTCTGCATATGAAATACAGAACCCAGCAATACCACTTACAATACTGACCAATCGTATTGAATGACTGCTCACGAGAATGCAGTAAACAAAAATCACACTTGGACAGGTAAAGCAAGTCTTATGGTAATCCTAATAATGATGATATTGATATTATATATAGTAAAATAGGAACATGCAGGATTTCCCCTTACGTATTACATGTTTAAATTTTCTCATATGCATTTACTCCATTTGGCCAAATCACAACAAATATGACACATGCTTTTTTTAGGACAGCAAATGTGACTTTGTAGAACACTTTTGAATGACCACATGTAATTGCCGCACTGGAAAACATTCATCCAGTATGATTGGCCAGTGTTATTGGGGTATTGTTGGATTCTTTATCTCATGATATGCAAAGTAGTTTTGATTTCATTCAAACCAAACATCCAATCGATGAGAAATATGTTAATCAATTTGTGAAATTTTACCACGGTCGGTCAAGCAAAGTGACACATTGTTATTGGAACGATAGTACATTACAAAATTAATGAACTGATTTACATTTTAAGGTATAAAGCAATAATAATCATCTGACATGAAAGGTGCTGGAAGAATTAAACTCATCATCATATGTTTTTAGAACTGTTTACAAAATAATATAAAAGATCCACAGCAGATGGTCTTTACACTTTGCTGAGGTGTTAAACCAAAATAAAACCTGACAAATACAGTGAAACACACTAGATCTAACATCCATGTATTTATGAGCAAAGTAGGGATTAGAAAGAAAATAACACATCTACATTAATGCTGATTGTACAAAATAAGCAGCTTCTCCAACTATGTTGAGGTTTGCTTATAGCATAATTCTTCAAGATCTAGACGCAGGAATAACCAAGTTGACAATTCAGATTATTTCTGTTTTAAAAGTGGGTGACATTTACTTGGGATTTTGCAGTATCCATTGAGATTTTTCAGGCTGTAACTCGGGGAATACTTGAGACATGTTGTCTATAAGCTGGACCCTCTCAAGGTAGTTTTTGCAGCAGTGTTTGTAAACATCACGAAACATACCAGGACAATTGGCCCGTCCACCTACTAAAATAAAATTTACATTTGCCAATGGTCTTTGATACCTTCAATATGAATATGGCATAACTTTACAAGAAGAGATGATTTGAAAAAAATTAATTAATGTGAGCCAATTTTTGTACGCTGCAAACATTTATAGATTCATGGAAATTAATAGTCTTGATATCTACATGTATATTCAGTCTGGTTGTAAATATCAATGCAGGTAAAACGAACTCCCTTGACATTTAATGATTCTACAGGACTCGGCATGCTGGTAAAAAACAAGACCAATCCTTCACAAGAAGATTGTCATGTCTCAGATTTTTACTTTCTGTGTAGCTAAGTGTAAACTTAAACTTTTTTTGTTTTTTGAAAAGTTGACTGGGAAAAATAAAATGAGTAATCGGTTGAGTGTGTTTGTGTGTGTGTTGGAGGGGGGGGGGGGGGGTTAATAACTAGTAAGAACTGCATGTATTAATGAACCATGCCTATTAAAATTCATAGGTAGGAATTATATTCTTTAGATTTTGTTGTAGACTGTTTTATATTGTTAATTTCTAATGATATAATTGTCAACATACTTAATTAAAACACGTAGATGATATTTATTTCTTAATATTTAATAATTTCTAATCAAAATTATAGTTATTAACATGATTCCTATCTATAAGGCAAGCATATATGACATGTTTATCATCTCTGTCAATTATCACCTCCCCCATTATCATGAGATTATGATCACATCATATGTAAACAAATCTAGAATATTCCGTACATTACTGAAGGTTACTTTAAAAAACAAGAGATGTTTGTAAAACACTTATGCCCTCCCCTCCCCAAATTAATTGGAATTTTTTCAAAGTCCAAGGGGCATAACTCTGCCAAAAAGGGCTCGGTCGTTCGAAAACAAAATTTGACCTAGATATTCTATGATAAATCTGTATACCAAATTTCATTTCAATATGTGCAACCTCTGTGAAGAAAATGAATGGAAACTGCAAATAATTGGAATTTTTCCAAGTCCAAGCAAAGCAATATCCCTCCCTTCTTCAAAGGGGGCATAAATATACAGGTTAACTTTTGTATTGGGATACCAAAAAACCCCGAGTAATGCATGCTGATTTTTTGTCTATGAACATCTGATGGTGCTATAATCTTTTACATCTACTATTATAACTCTGTATAAAATTAATACCATAAAACTGCCTATTTCCCCAAGAAGAGACTATTTCCCTCATCTGATGACTACTCCCTGAAAAATCAGAGCTACGCCCTGGGACTACTCCCTCATGAATATTTGTTAGTAATTTTGACCAATCAAAGTGTTCAGTGGGCGGAGCATTCAAGGAATCTTGAGTCTGTGACACAATGTAACTATGACATCAAAACATTTTGACATGTGATGTCAAAATCATACTTGAATTCTAGCAAAATGAAGACAACAATAAATTATCAATGTCTTCATTTTGCTAGAATTCAAGTATGACTTTTGACATCGCATGTCGAAATGTTTTGACGTCATAGTTACATTGCTTATAACATGACGTCACAGACTCGAGATTCCTTGAACGCTCTGCCCACTGAACACTTTGACTGGTTAAAATTTCTAATAAATATTCATGAGGGAGTAGTCCCAGGGAGTAGCTCTGATTTCCAAGGAAGTAGTCTTCAGATGAGGGCAATAGTCTCTTCTTGGGGAAATAGGCAGTTTTATGGTATTAATTTTATATAGAGTAATTACAGTAGAGGTATAATAATCCATTTTATCCCGCTTCAGACAATTTTGTAGATTACTGATTGGATAAAAGCTAATCACATGAAGCCCTGAAATTTTCCGTATTACGTCACAGTCAAGGAGTAATATTAAAATCGGGCACGTGATTACGATCGAAGCGTCATTTTTGTAAAATAAAAATGGCAGCTAAGTAATGGTGTGCGTGGGTAAATTTCTTGTCACTTGTAATGGTATTTTATGTTGATTGTTATTGGATTGACTTGATATTTTTATAATATGCTCATAGATTTAATTTTATATTTAAAAGTCTTCAGCGGGATAAATTCGTAACACAGTCAGTTTAGGGACCTAATACGGAGTCAATCAAGTCATACAGGGTGTGAAATGGAAATCCATATTGGGACTTGGCTTCACCTTGCCCAATACAGATTTCCATTTCACACCCTGTATGACTCCGTACTAGAATTAGGTCCATAACTGACTGTGTAACTCATAATATAGTATGATAAAATTTTAATCTCAAAACATATTGCACATTTGTCCCTTAAAATGGTATCTTTGCAATCATGTCATAAAATCAATGCAAATTTGAAAGAAACCTTATATTAGGTCTTTAAAAAATTCACAAACTTATTTTATAAAAAAAGAAGTGCATTTTGTTCTTTAACTCAAGTTATCACTAAGAAACAATTTCTCTTCAAACTATACCATAAAACCTGAACATTCCAAGAAGACATCTAGTAAGCAAGTTGCAAGATTATTTCTCAAAAAAAAATGCAACCATACAACATCCCAGTGTTCCTTACTGGCCATTAAGTGACAGAGATCTAGGATACCTCTTTTTCTGGCAGGTTGAGAGTCTTCCTCTATCCCTTCAGGGTCTGATTGGCTGTTCATTGACTCATCGCTGATATCTTCATCTACATCTTCCTCCTCCTCCTCCTCCTGATCATCTTCCTCCTCTACGTCTAGTTTGACCTCCGGGTCATCGTCACTATCACCCTCCGCACACACATCTCCACTGGCTGATATATCCTTCAGAACACGCACTGCCCTGGAAATAAACCATTTACCATGGTAAACCTCAAGACCAATCATTTTTTAGTTTTATTTCTCTTAAAGCTACTGAGTTAGATAGTTGCTTCCTTTCCAGTTCAGATACAGTACACATTCTTTTTTCTGCTTGGAATAATTTACACTTCCTTTATGGTCACAAACTTTACACTAAAGAAATTCCACAGCATAGGAAAAGTTCATTAAAGACATAAAACAGCATCCAAGCAATCCCCCATCTTTACAAATTAAACTTCATTGTGATTCCAAAAAATTATGATCAAATTGGAAAATGTTTGCAGTATAAAGACAATAATGTGAAAAAATCTTTTTGTGTCACCTGCAGAACAGTTTAAAACTTAGGTTTCACTTTGCCCTTTGTCTTTCCATCTTTCACACCCCATATTTTGGAAACTGCAAGGGATATGAATTTGATATTTTCAAATATTGCCTGGCAATTTAGCTTTATTTTTTGTAAAATGCCATGGTTATCAATCTTGTGACCCTTGAACTTGACCTCATCGTTTACCAAAAAGTTTCAGGTGCTGATTTATAAACTCCAGCATGTCAAGTCTTCTGAGCTAATTCAGTGAACTTAAGTGAGCATTCACAGAGTATTAACAAAGTGAAGACCACATACTAAGTGAACTTTACTTAGGAGTGGACATTTAGTTTGAACAAAGTGATGATCACATGCAAAGTGAACTTTAGTGAGCAGTGAACACTCAGTATGAACAAAGAGCATGTGCTAAGTGAACTTTACTGAACAGTGAACACTCAGTATGAACAAAAAGCATGTGCTAAGTGAACTTTACTGAGCAGTGAACACTCAGTATGAACAGAGAGAAGACAATGGTGAGTGAGATTATTGAACTTTTACTTCTTTAATTTATGTTTGTGTTTAAAATTTAATTGAACAAGAGGCACAGGGGCCAAATCGCTCACCTGAGCAACTGGCTAGGTAAAAGCAAAAATTAGTTCAGTATTGAAAAGTTTAAATATATTATAAAAATGGGGCCTGGGGAGGGGAGGGGGTATTTAAACAAACTTAAATCTACACTTCCTTAGAATGCTTTTTCGACACATTATGGTTTTGTTGTTTATAAGATTTATAGAAATTTTTATTGATATAGTCTTTGTATTCATTTGTCCACTTAATGGCTCCTCTGTTCTCCTGAATTTCAAATCTATGCTACCTGAGGTTGCTTCCACATGAGTTTCATCTTTCCTGGCCCAGTGGTTCTTGAGAAGATTTTTAAAATTTTTAAAGATTTTCCCTATGTTTTCCTATGTTAAACTTTGATACCCCATTGTGGCCCCACCCTACCCCTGAGGTACATGATTTGAACATGATGAGATGATTCCACATGAGTTTCATCTTTCCTGGCCCAGTGGTTCTGGAGAAGAAGATTTTCAAAAGATGACA